>NC_090173.1:10540461-10840461 GCF_024679245.1 Pseudorasbora parva | reverse complement strand
TTTTGCCAGACTACACTCTAAAATCTCAATTGGGTTGTTTTAACCCAGCGATTGGGTTGTCTTGATTAACATTTAACCAACCGCTGGGTGAAAAACAACCCAATTGCGCGGGTTCAAACAACTCAACCGTTGGGTTAAAACAACCCAATTGCTGGGTTAAAACAACTCTACCGTTGGGTTAAAACAACCCAATTGCGCGGGTTCAAACAACTCAACCGTTGGGTTAAAACAACCCAATTGCGCGGGTTCAAACAACTCAACCGTTGGGTTAAAACAACCCAATTGCTGGGTTAAAACAACTCTACCGTTGGGTTAAAACAACCCAATTGCTGGGTTAAAACAACTCAACCGTTGGGTTAAAACAACCCAATTGCTGGGTTAAAACAACTCTACCGTTGGGTTAAAGCAACCCAATTGCTGGGTTAAAAAAACTCAACCGTTGGGATAAAACAACCCAATTACTGGGTTAGTCCATATTCATCCCAACTTGGGTTGTTTTAACCCAGCATTTTTTAGAGTGTAAAATGTGTAAAATCAACTAAAAACATGTCGATATAGGCAGGAAGGCAACATTTCAATGCTAAATAAATATAAATGTACGACAAAAGTATGTTTTTTATGCTCTATAATTATAAAAACAATACAAGATAAACAGTTTGATACTAAAAACAACTAAACTAGTGTTAGGATTTAAAATGCTTGGACAGGGTTATTTTTCCCTTTCAGGTTTACTGGTATTAGCGGCATTGTTTCCCGAACCCAGAAACAGCATGTCTTAAACCAGATGCTAATCTCTGCTGCTCTTGATAGATTTAATTTGACTTCGATTTGTCTCTGTTCCTCTTGTAAAGCAACTACACTCCTACAAATGACATTTCCAAGAAGGGGTTTTCCAAACAATGCCATAGAGGAACCTTTCAGTGATCAGTTCTCAAAAGAACCCTTACCAGGGAAGAGTTCGTAAAATAGCCTTACCACTTTTTTTTTCTTTTTTCTTTTTTGAGGAACATTCCAAAGACCTAAAGAACCTTTTTTCCACTTTAAAGAATGTTTTGTGGAATGGAAAGATCCCATGGATGTTAAAGGCCATTAAAGGTCAATGCCAATAAAGAAGCTTTATTTTTAACAGAGTAAGCAATTGCGCTTGCAATATATATAGCAATATATCATACAGGATACTTTTATGTTTTTTCCTGAGATTCACCAAATCACTTTTTGAACTGACTGCATGTGTTTGTGCAAGTGCTGTGTGTGTGTGTGTGTGTGTGTGTGTGTGTGTGTGTGTGTGTGTGTGTGTGTGTGTGTGTGTGTGTGTGTGTGTGTGTGTGTGTGTGTGTGTGTGTGTGTGTGTTGTGTGTGTGTTGTGTGTGTGTGTGTGTCTCCGTTATGAGCTGATGCAATAATGTTGGTGCTCTGTGTTGATGTTTTGATGAAGCCCATGATGCTCTGGGGAGATTTGTTGATGTTGTTGCTTGTGTGTGTGTGTGTGTGTGTGTGTGTGTGTGTGTGTGTGTGTGTGTGTGTGTGTGTGTGTGTGTGTGTGTGTGTGTGTGTGTGTGTGTGTGTGTGTGTGTGTGTGTGTGTGTGTGTTTGAATGAATCTGAACATTCTTTACCTCAATGATGACATTCTGATGACATGCTGCTGTAAGCGAGCACATGAAAATGAGCGTGTGTGTGTGTGTGTGTGTGTGTGTGTGTGTGTGTGTGTGTGTGTGTGTGTGTGTGTGTGTGTCGAACTGCTCGACTGAGCTAGCGGAGAGAGAAAACATCTGTCACACGCGTCTGAAGTTTCATTTGTGGCGGATCATCAACATAATGATGGAAACAACAAGCCAATGGCCTGAGTGCGAGTGTGTTTGCCGGATATTTGTCAGTATATCTTGTGTGTTTGGGCTCCTCAGACAGTAACAGGTGGAGATTAATAATCATATCGTAGATGCATGACCTCAGGTAGGCCACCATAACTCAACGTCTGTTTATCCGCGTTCCGCTGGAGTGAAAAATGATGGCCACGGCTAAGTAGGCTAACTTACTATCCTTCATTTGTTAGCTTCTCTCTTCACTGTGAGTCTAACCTGTGGCTACATGCACTGATGAACGGATGGCTCTTTTGTCTTTGTTTTCCTCGGACAGACGGAAGACGTGACGCAAACAGAAGTTTCCCAGCCACATTCAGACTCCACGGAAAAACAGCAGCCCAAGCGGTTACACGTCTCCAACATCCCCTTCCGCTTCCGGGACCCAGATTTACGGCAAATGTTTGGGGTGAGTCCGTGCACTAATGCACCTGTTTCTCTCCTGGTTTCATCGCATTACTTTTTTTGCGCGGAAAAAAACGCGGACTTGGCAACACAGTGCAGTTGAGTTCTGTTGACATTTTACAACTAATGTTATGCGTAGCTCCGTTGCTCTGATTGGTTGTAGGTCTGTCCAATTGAGGTCTTTCCTGGTTCGGTGTAAACACGCCCCATAATCACAGCCCAATGGAGCATCAGACTCATATTCTGACTAGAGCTGAGTATGACCACGTCAGGCTACCAGAGACAGACACACACAGCGCTCGTCACATCAAAACTATTCAGTGTTTTCAACCTCATCATGTTTATTTAGGTTCCAGACATTTAAATGCACAGAAGTAGTAGCAAAAAAACACACACTGATCATAAAGCGCCAATTACAATCCTTTCAGATCGTTATAATTTGACTATGTGTCTCTTATTCATATCAGATACACATTTCATAAGTAATTATATAGTTTACTCGGTTTTTCTCCCAGTTCAGCCGTCACTTACTATGTATTTTGTGAGATGAGGATTAATTTACATGATGTAAATCCGACAGATCCGATTTTCTGAGGCACGAACTAACATGGCGGCATTATAGATCAACTAGCGTGATCACTATGACAAAACACATTCACTTACCCATATTTGAAAAGCAAAATACCAGATAGCTCATGGTACAGTTAATATGTTATATTTTGAATAAAAAAATACATCTGTGATACAGCGCTATTGTGGCTGCTGTGTCCTATGAAAAGCACTCAAAGAACATGGTCATATTTCAGCCAAATAAAGCTGAACCTTCAAAATGGTCAAGAAAATTTACAAAAAGCCATTCTTTAATGTCATGCACCGTCATTTTGTGGCTCCATCTTGCTCTCTCTAGACGCTATTTAGGCACAGGTAGCGTTTTAAAAGTACCGGTTTGGCACGGTAGGTCTCGGTATGATAAAGAAACCAAACGAGACCCAACCCTAGTCAACACGGGGGGTGTCAGTGCAGCTGAGATCCTGCCGTGTGACATGAGGATCATGCTCATTCAGTCTGAAAAGCAACAATCACAATGACTATTATAAAGTCGCACAGTGTTTTCAAGGCTTTAGGGAAGAGAATAGGCTCTTGTCATTTGCGCCGTGGACCCGGAATCAATAAGCACGTGCAGACTGCGTGTCAAATAGTCAAGGTCTGCATATTTGTGTTAATTTCTCTCTTTAATGTCCACCATTGTGGAAATGTGTCTTTGGCTCACCAAAAAATGTAATGATTAGACAGGCATACAACAAGATTAAAATCACACTGTATAAATATAAAAATAAACAACACAAGTACAACTCAAATCACATCCGATTAAATAATCAGTCACTTGCAGAGTTGAGAATTTGAATGGCATCCGGGAGGAATGACTTCTTAAACACATTTGTTTGCTAAAGGGGTTCTGTACCGCCTTCCTGGTTTCAAAGGCTCGAATTGGTTAAAGGGAGGGTGAGCGCTATCTGCAAGGATACCTCTTGCCCTCTTCTTTGTCCTTTCAGCATACAGTTGTGTTAAGGGCTTTTGTGGCCTAACACAAAAGGCCTCTAACACAGAGGCCTTTTAGCCTCTGAAGACTGTCGAAGGTTGGCATTTACGACACGTTTTGCAGTGTTAAAAAATGTCAGAGAGTGACTAGTGCTCTATAGAGAAGTTTGTCCGCTTAGGGCTACCGTAAAAACATGACGGCGACTTCACTGTAAGGAGGCCCGTGGTGTGTGTACACTTTAAACAAATATTTACCCGGTTGCCTTAAAATTTTGAGTTCATTGAAATTAAAATTTTTAGTTAATACAATGAACATTTTTGAGATTCGACAACCTTTACTCAAATATTATTAAAAGATTTTGTAAGCATATTGGGTAATTGTGTGTGTTTTATTTCTGATGACGCAGCCAAATAGTGCTATTTTCATGATTTATCACATTTTTTTAAGTGGTTCAGATAGAATAATATTTGTAGTTTCTATTTATTAAATTTCCTTTGTGGAAATTTCCTAAATTACCAATTTCCTTCATTGTATCAACTCAGATTTTTGATTTCAATTAGCTCAACATTTTAAGGCAACCAGGTTACTTACTTTTTTAAGTTAAACCAACAATATTTTTTTTACAGTGTAGATATAAATGGCTCGTTCTAAAGTATAACCATAACAGTTCATTATGTAAGGCTGCACAAAATGCTCTTCGTATTTAGTATTTTTTTGTTTTCCAGTCCAAATATCTAAATATTCTTAAATCAAGATGCTTTAACTAGATAAGGAAAATTACACAAGATATTTTTTCTTGTTTTCTGGGGGAAAATAATAGCAAAATGAAATGAGTTTTTGCTTAAAACAAGCAAAATAATCTGCCAATGGTGTGAGTAAAATAATCTTATTTCTGTTTGGGACGGAAACAAGAAACCAGATTTCAATCAGACACAAGAAAAACATTTAGATTTTATTTTTTAACAAAACAAGAAAAAATGTTATGTCATTTTACTTGTGTAGTAAATGCATCTTGATTTAAGAATTGTTAGATGTTTAGACTAGAAACAAGACAAAAGACTGTCGAAGTTTGGCATTTACGACACGTTTTGCAGTGTCGAAAAATGTCGGAGAGAGAAAAGAGTGACTAGAGAAGTTTGTTCGCTTAGGGCTACCGTAAAAACATGATGCCGCAAAATGGCGACTTCACTGTAAGGAGACTCGCGGTGTGTGTACACTGTAAAAAAATATTTACAAAACAAGTGACCTGGTTGCCTTAAAATTTTGAGTTCATTGAAATTAAAAATTTGAGTTAATACAATGAACATTTTTGAGAATCGACAACCTTTATTCAAATATTATTAAAAGATTTTGTAAGCATATTGGGTAATTGTGTGTGTTTTATTTGTGATGACGCAGCCAAATTGTGCTATTTTCATGATTTATCAATTTTTTTAAGTGGTTCAGATACAATAATATTTTGAGTTTCTATTTATTAAACTAATGTCCTTCATTGTATCAACTCAAATTTTTGATTTCAATTAACTCAACATTTTAAGGCAACCAGGTTACTTACTTTTTTAAGTTAAACCAACAATATTTTTTTTACAGTGTAGATATAAATGGCTCGTTCTAAAGTATAACCATAATGGTTCATTATGTAAGGCTGTACAAAATGCTCTTCGAATTTAGTATTTTTTCTGTTTTCCAGTCCAAATATCTAAATATTCTTAAATCAAGATGCTTTTACTAGATAAGGAAAATTACATAAGATATTTTTTCTTGTTTTCTAGGGGAAAATAATAGCAAAATGAAGTGAGTTTTTGCTTAAAACAAGCAAAATAATCTGCCAATGGCGTGAGTAAAATAATCTTATTTCTTCACGTTTTGCAGTGTCGAAAAATGTCAGAGAGAGAAGAGAGTGACTAGTGCTCTGTAGAGAAGTTTGTCCGCTTAGGGCTACCGTAAAAACATGATGGGTCAAAATGGCGACTTCACTGTATGGAGACTCGCGGTGTGTGTACATTGTAAAAAAATATTTACTAAACAAGTTACCTGGTTGCCTTAAAATTTTGAGTTCATTGAAAGTAAAAATTTGAGTTAATACAATGAACTAAGTAAGAAGAGCATTTTTTGCAGTGCACTGAAAACATAGTTATGTATATTATATTGCATTTCTGTCAATAGATCCTCATAAATACTACACACTGCACCTTTAAGAATGTGTAGATGGTTTGTAATAGAAAACGAGACAAAAATACCAAGTAAGAAAACCATTTATTGTAGTATTTGAGCGAAACGTGAAGAAAACACTCTCTGACTCTATCTTACATTTACCGTTCTCATCTGCGGGGTAAATCAGATGATTACAGGCTTGCTAAATACACAGACACTGTGCGCGCCGATGCCCTCTTATTGGCTAAAAATCATCTCAATCATCGTAATGACCCGTCAGCAGCAGGCTGGCCGGAAAAGCTGCTTTAAACAGCGCTCATTTGTTTGGGCCGGTGTCGGCCAGTGGCTCTGTGGAAAAGATGATGTTAATTACCGCACAGACTGCCGTGTAGCCGTATAAATTACATACAACATGGTCTGTTTCCCCCATCATGCTCTGTGATAGCTGGATTATTGTTCTCACAGGCTGCCAGGTTTGTGCGAGCCAAATCAGCTCGGTAATTAACTCACGGTTGTTGTGTGTAGGTGGTCCGGAGATATATGATGCTCACTCCGTACGGATGCCACAGACAATATGGACAACGAGGGACATTTGTCTAATCATTATAAACCAAACTGGCATCAGGATTGTGAAAACCGATGATGAAATGATGATGTTTGGTCATGTGACGCATATAGCACGCATAGATATCTATGTTGTGTTTAAACTTGCATTATTTCTAACGATACACCACAAAAATGTTAACTGTCACCCCCCTTTTTGAAAATATACATGAAAATTCACTATCCAAACTTAAATGTTTGCAATTCAGGAATGCTTTGGGATATAGACATACGTTTGGTATCCTTGTAAAGAAGACAGTCAGCAGAGTATTGCTCAAGTGAAATCACTTAAAAAAATTAAAGTATAAAAAAGTAATGGAAGTTTAAGTTTACTGTAAATCAAATACACTGTACTAGATATTTAATATTTAATATAAAATATATGTTACAAAATAATTTGTACTCTAAAATGACTATCAAATCAAAGCCATATGTCTAATCAATTTTTGTTCCAAATTTGAAGTTGATATCACAAAAATTGAAGTTCCCATGAGATTTTGTTTAGGCGCTGTACCAAAAATAGCCACTGGGTGTCATTGAAATTCCATTGATCCTGTGTCCAAAAAAAAAAAAAAAAAAAAAAAATATATATATATATATATATATATATATATATATATATATATATATATATATATATATATATATATTCCAAATATTACAAAACAGTTTGTAGATATAGAACCGTGCGACTCAGACCTTTCCGACAATGTGTTTTGTTAAGATTAGAAAAGGTTTTCATTATAAAGTAGTTCAATAAATATGAAATATGACGACGCCTCTTGGGGAGGAGCCCTGCTAGAATAATTTAGAGCACCGTTTCCATGGTAACCCAAGGTCCGATTTCAACACGGTTTTCACAGGATGAATCTTGAGTTCGTAAGCTTTCGAATGATATATAGTTTGTCAACATTAGATCAGGATAAATATAGGATATATTGTTTTAAACATGCAGTGGCAAATGGGCCCACCGGTGGGCCAGTGACCCTTAAGGGGTTAAGTAATATGCCTTCCCAGGTGTTAAATGTTTTTCATTAAAAATATATACAAATTCTTAAGGTGTTATGCTTAAAACAAGAAACATCTTGTTTTAATAGTGAATTAAGTTTATTTTTCTGACTCCACTGATATATATTGTTCCTTGTTTTAAGCATAAACTCACTCGCCATATTTTCAATCACCACATTTATAATAAAGCCATCATATAAATAGCTTTTTTTTACTACTGCACTCTAAAAAATGCTGGGTTAAAAACAACCCAAGTTGGGTTGAAAATGCACCGACCCAACAATTGAGTTGTTTTAACCCAATGGTTGAGTTGTTTTAACCCAGTGGTTGAGTTGTTTTAACCCAGTGGTTGAGTTGTTTTAACCCAGTGGTTGAGTTGTTTTAACCCAGTGGTTGAGTTGTTTTAACCCAGTGGTTGGGTTAAATGTTGCTTAAGACAACCCAATTGCTGGGTAAGAACAACTCAACCATTGGGTTAAAACAACCCAATTGTTGGGTCGGTGCATTTTTAACCCAACTTGGGTTGTTTTTAACCCAGCATTTTTTAGAGTGTGTAAAGCCATATTAAAATACAATCAGATCAGCATTTATTTTTATTTTTAATAATTCTGTACTTTTAAAACAAACATTTTAATGACAGTGCTTTTTTTTTACAAAAATGTCTTTTTTACGTATCAAAAAATAGCAAATATCATTAGCTAAAATATGCAAAACATCATACATTTTAATGCGACTTTTAAACAAACAACTTTTATGATTAATTGTCCCTCAAAATGTCTTGATCCATCAGTGTCCGTTAATAAAATACATCCTTTCGTATGTTTTTTGTGCAATCATACACTGTGTGAGTAGTGAAAAGCACATTTTCTTTAAGGTTTGCCACGTTGTAACATGTTGAGACGTAATAAGCACCATCTGCCCGCCGCGGACTGAAGTGAGCCTCGCTAATGACTCGCTGCCACGCTAACAAAGCTTGGCGGCATTGATTAGCCTCGTGGCTAATGGAGATTTAGCCTGTGGTGAGCGAGGCCGAAGGTTTTCTTTGCCAAGAGAAAGCAGTGCAGCTAATTAGCTGGTTGGCTAACGGAGAGTCGAAGCTAAATGAGTTGGGCGTCAGGTTAGCGTCGCAGGCTAAAGCACTGGAGTCTGGAAGCCGCTAATGAGCGCAGAAGTACGGGGCTCATTATCCGGAGCCGAGTGGTTTATTACTGAGGATGTCCATATGGAAATGTGAGGTAGGAGAGAGCGTTCCTGGAAGTAAAACCTCCGGCTTTGTGTTGGCTTTAGGGCTGTTTCTTCTTCCCCTCTGCCTGTGGGCCCCAAGGGCTTCTGGGAATTTTTCGCAGGGGGGCCTTACCTTGATCTCTAGCTTTCCCTTTCCCGCTGCGCAGACACCATGTTAGCATTCCACCTGCGGCTCTCCTCTTTTAAGAGACGGAATTAAAGATCTGCTTAAATCTGAGCAGCGAACAAGTCTTCATCGGCATGGAGTCCACTCGCATTACACAAAACCCCACCAATCAGAGCACTTCAAAAGACGCAGTTCAATACTGCTTTGGTCTGCAGAATTCAACATGAGCTGTTTTGGCTGGGTACTTTGCGCATAATTGGCTGCTGGAAAACCCAGCTAATCCGGCTTCTGAAGGAGACTGGTTTTACTCGGGCCTTTCAGGATTGCGTTTTAAATTACAATTAAATTCTTGCATATGAATTGAGGCTGCAAACCAGATGTGGAATCGCTACAAACACAGAAAAAAGGTGTCAAAAATGTTCCTTTTAGGGGAACAACAACCAGGCATTAGTACTGTTTTTTTTACCATACTGAGGTTTATAGTAGTACTTTAAGGTATGTATTTGTGCTCTAAGGTAGCAACTTTTAGGAGTAAAAAAAAAGGTAGAAAGATGACCTTTTAAAGACACTGCCCCAGCAGTGTTGGGTAAGTTACTTTAAAAAAGTAATTAACTGCTAGTTACTAATTACATATTCAATAGTGTGATTAGATTACTGTACAAATCTCCAAAAAGTAATTAATTACTTATTACTAATTACTTTCCAAATCCTTTATCAACCTCGAGTTAAGTGATAGACATGAAATGGCTCTTTTAATTCATTCAAATATATAATTTAAAACTACATCAATTAATCTAATCAGCTCACCAAAGTATGATAAATGTGAGAAGAATTGATAAAACATGCATTTTAAAGTTAGACTTTAAATGTTTGTTAATTCCACAATTGTATTATATATAATTGTTCTATACACAGTATTTAGTTCAATTACATGTGAAGTAACTGTAATAAACGATAAATAAGAGTAATCCCTTACTTTACTTTTTCAAGGGAAAAGTAATAAATTACAGTATTTAATTACTTAGTAACTAGTTACGCCCAACACTGGCCCTCAGTGACAAGCTGATGTACCCCTAAAGGAACACTTTTGACAACTTTTTTCTCTGTGTGTATTATCTTCAAATGAAAGGGAATTAAGTGAATTGTATCCAAATAAACTTTACAGTTTGAATTTGTGAATAGTGTACTTGGTCTGAATTTAATTGAGAAAGCCTTCTAAATTGAAATTTCCAAATTTTTAGAAATGCAAAGTATTTTTTTAACTATAAAAGCAATGGCCACAATGTTGACACTGATAGCATAGGGAAAAACTGCCATATATATATAGTAGGGATGTCAATTTTCACAAATTCCTATGATCGATCGTCATTTAAATTAACGATCAATTAATCGATTAATCGTTAACCTTAATACTGAAATATGCGTCTACAGCAGTGGCTTACAGCCGACAGCATGACAGTAGGCCTATGTGCAATGCTGCTCAAAACGCCATGTTCTTCACCAAATTAATGAGAAGGATTTTTTTTATCTAAACAAAGGGCTATGGGATTGTAAAATTAGTCGATGTCATTTATAATTTAATTAAATTAGGCTACTTATTTAATGACCAAATATAACCTGTAATACAACACGAACGCCGCCTCAGATCTGTTATTCAGAATTGGTGGACGCACTTGCAAGAGCAACGTGCTGAAACGTCACCTAAACCCAATTAATTCAAAACGATTTATTAAAATATTGTTTTCATTACTGTTATGTAATGTGACAGTCCCAATCATAGTTATTATTAGTCGTGCGTTGCTGTTTGAACAGCGCGAGCTGAAGCGGATGCGCTGAATTAACACCGGTAAGTTACACTGAAACTCTTTGCTAGCACGTTATTTAACTCAACAAAAAGCTTCCTATATGAGATTAATCAGATTTATATAAAGTTAACAAAATATTACAAATTATATATCTTCACAAAATGATGCGACTGCACAAGTGAACTTGAATTGAGTTGCTGATATTCATATTCAGAATGGGAGACGCGCTCGTCCTGGAACAACGCTCTGAACACGGCACCTAAACCCAATGACTTTACATCCATTTATTAAAACAGTGTTCTCATTTCTGGTATATAATATGACTGTCCCAATCATCGTTATTATGCATTGCTCTGTATGCGCTAAAGCCGAAGCACTGAATGAAAACCGGTAGCCATCACTGACTGAAGCCATTTGCTAGTGCGTTTTATTTCGCTAAAAGAAACGCAGCCTTTATGATTGATCACATATATAACGTTACAAAATAAATGTAATATTACAAATTACTTCAGCACAATCTGATGCCAATGCACAAGTGCACTTGAACTAAGTTACACGCGCGAGTCAGAGTGTGTGACTCATGTTGTGCACGCGCTCTTCCTGGATCAACGCAATGAAACACACGGCAAATAAACCCAAATACTTAACAATCACAATGTTTTATTACAATAGTGTTCTCATTAATGTTGTGTAATATGACAGTCCCAATCATAGTCATTATTAGTGCTGTTGGAGCTGAAGCTGATCACCGCCACGCTTTAACTACCGCTCACCTCTTACGTTAATTATTAACCAAATGCATCCTTATGAGATAAATCAGCTATAGATAGGCCTGCACACAATATTACAACTTACATTTGCACAAAACAAAAGGCTGCGAATGCACATACAAACTTGCAGTCATGATGAAGGTGTGACTCCAGCTGTAAAATGGTCCCTAGTAGAACTCGGGCACGCTCGCTTCATTTTTCCTCCCGTTTCCTCACGCACGCGCATGACCCTGCTTAATCGATGATCGATAAGTCTTATCGATCAAATGTCTTATCGACAATTAATCAATCATCGATTAATCGTTGACATCCCTAATATATAGTAGGGCTGTCCTCGACTAAGGATTTAGACAATCGAATCAGAATTGTCGAATCTCTCTATGGTCGACCGATAGTCGAATCATCTGTGTGTGTGTGTGAATGGGTTGGGAGGGGCACGACACTTGTCAGCAGGAGGGTAAAACTGTTTTTATTTTCCTTTACACACTGCACACAGCAACAACTTTTAATAAAGCGAACAAAACTGCCTGCCAACTGACAGAAGAACTGACAATGGCTTTCTTATTTAAGGTTTAAATAGCCTAAAAGGTAATGTGGTGGATAAACATTCATAAACCGTTTTCTCATAACATGTTAAAGCCGCGATCGAAATACAGAACATCACACAAATATATAAAAGAACATTTTGATAAATAAACCTAAAAAAAAAAAAAAACCTGCCTGGAGAGGAAAAGAACACTTTGAGTGCTTTTACATGCACGTTCTTAAGCCGATTGTGCCTAAAGCGGGGTGAAGGATGCTAAGTTCAGCCCCGCGCCTCAGGATCTCACTCCGCCACCTGACGCGCACATTATATACACGCGAGCTCAATTTTGAATTGACTGACAGATGAGCTGCACGAAAGCGCTCTGTGGTGCGGCAGGATTTTAAACAACTTCCCGAGTGGCCGCAGACAGGCGCTGAATGCTGCCGCCGGTGTGTGTACACTCATTGAACATGTTCGAATTTTAAAGGCGCGGTGCGAAGCTCGGCGCCCTTAAAGGGGTCGCACACCGATGCTCAGCTCAGCGCCGCGACACGTCTTTAAAATATTGAGCACCCCCATATTGCCAAAATGGTATGATCCTCGTTTCATAACACCCGCGAAGATTCAACCGTGAGATTGGTGGTCGAATCAGGCTCCGCATATCGATGCATCGAATCTTCGACTATTCTGGGTCACACCTAATATATATATATAGTCTCATAATTTGGCAGTACGAATATTAGGCTGCTGTCACTTTAAAAGTGCCCTCGAATGTAAAACAAAATGTAAAAAAAAAATGTAAAAAAAAATGTATTTATCTTGTCATAGTTGAATAATAAGAGTTCTGTACATGGAACTAAATTACCATGAGCCTCAAACAGCACTGTTTCCTACTTCATATGTCTCTATTTCAGATGCCTCGTTAAAAGACTACAACTGACCAAAAGCCCTGCCGATTACACCGCACATGCACTCTCAAATCTTCAATTGTGCATAGTCCTCACTAAACACTGTGTTTCCTTCCCTACGACGCTGTGCGGAGGTTTTACTGCACGTATGCATGAGAAACCGCCACCACAGGGGGCATCTGAGCATGCTCAGTAGAAAAGACCGCTTCCCCTACTGTACACAACTTCCCTACCAAACTAATTCATCTCCATCACTGGTCCATTAGGCCTGGTTAAAACAATTAGCATCTGCGGCACGCTAGCCAGGGAAAACCCCGGCATACAGCACGGAGCTCACGCTGGGGAGTTAATGTGTTTGTGTGTGTGTCTCTGATTGAGCCCTCCGCACAATGTGCATTCATTTGAATAAATTGATAGATTTCAGCCTACAGTTTCACACAGATGCTGATTGGATGAGCAATAATATTAAGCCGCTGCAGCTGCAGCACAAATAAAAAGACGATGAGCGTGCTTTGCTTAGTATCGGCTTCATCTCAGATGTTTCTCCTAAAATGCATTCGGTGAAATAAAACTAGAAACTATCACTGAAAAAATGCTTTTTTACTTAGTATTTTTGTCTTCTTTCTAGTGAAAATATCTAAAAATTCTTACATAAAGAAACATTTATTAGACAAGTAAAAATGATTGTCTTGTTTTGGGGAAAATAACTCAAAATTAAGAGAATTTTTGCTTAAAATAAGCAAAATAATCTGCTAATTGGGTAAGTAAAATAATCTTGTTTTCTGTTTAAATGAAGATTATTAACAAGACAAAAATGTTTGCTTGGCTAGTAAATGTTTCTTAATGTAGGATTTTTTTTTTTAGATATTTTGACTTAAAACAAGACAAAAATACTATATACTAATACTAAATACTATATCTAATAAGTAAGAAAAACAGTTTTTTGCAGTGAGCTCAGATCATTTGATAAAAAATGTTTGAGTTTGCATTGAGATCTCAGACTTATGATGGCGGACTTTGGCATCTTAGCGCAGTTTAAGACATTATTGAGAGACATGTGAGCAGCAGGAGTCATTTTCATTCACTCTTCATTTAATCTCATTGCTGTCTCGAAGAAACAATAGAGATTTCATGTGTGATTTTTCTTTCCTAAGGGCAGAGATGTTAATGAAGATGAAGGCTTCCCGTATCTTTGCATCTCATGTCTAGCGACTTTTTCCCGACCTCTCCCCGGATCTGAATCTCAGACAAATGGCTAATTAACATTAGCTCGTAATCTGACGAGCGTTGACCCTGTAACCCCGTCCATTCATCCTTTTATGTAGTCGGTCTCTGCAGACATCAGCGCCTGCTCTATTAGCACTTCAGCATCGCCTCTCTCCACCCAGCACGACGCTCGCAGAGGTTTTATTTTCTACCGCAGTGGCCAAATGATGGCGATGCAGCATGCTTGACAGGGTAATTACTTTTAATGAAATAATACGACCATCACAGGCATCAATTAAAAGCCGTGCTCATTAGAGGGTCGTCCCTCATCCCTCCGTTTTCTAACGATCCAAACAGCACGGAAGCTAAATCGAAGATTGGTGAATGTTTCCCCCCTTGGGAGAGATGGCACACAACGAAATTGAGAGAGAGAGAGAGAGAGAGAGAGAGAGAGAGAGAGGGAGGAAGGAAGGAAGATGTAGAGAAAAGGGAGCTTGTCAACAGTGAAAGAGAAAAAATACTGTACACACAGATAGTTTGGTTTGTCTGTTTATCTTTTTAATTATACAATAAAATGTGGGCATAATTAAATGACCTGTTTGCTTGTTTTTTTCCCTCTCAGAGACATTCTCAGGCCTTTGCTGAGACCTCACGCCAGAGACCTCATGCCAAAGACTGCAGATACATCACATTTGAAACCTCACACAACAGCTTATACTGAAAAACCTCACCTGATAGACCTCATGCCACAGACTTCAGTTATACTGAAAAACCTCACCTGATAGACCTCACGCCACAGACTTCAGTTATACTGAAAAACCTTGCCTGATAGACCTCACGCCACAGACCTCACGCCACAGACTTCAGTTATAATGAAAAACCTCACCTGATAGACCTCATGCCACAGACTTCAGTTATACTGAAAAACCTCACCTGATAGACTTCACTCCACAGACCTCACGCCACAGACTTCAGTTATACTGAAAAACCTCACCTGATAGACCTCACGCCACAGACTTCAGTTATACTGAAAAACCTCACCTGATAGACCTCATGCCACAGACTTCAGTTATACTGAAAAACCTCACCTGATAGACTTCACTCCACAGACCTCACGCCAAAGACCTCAGTTATACTGAAAAACCTCGCCTGATAGACCTCACACCACAGACCTCAGTTATACTGAAAAACCTCACCTGATAGACCTCACGCCACAGACTTCAGTTATACTGAAAAACCTCACATGATAGACGTCACGCCACAGACTTCAGTTATACTGAAAAACCTCACCTGATAGACTTCACGCCACAGACTTCAGTTATACTGAAAAACCTCACCTGATAGACCTCACGCCACAGACTTCAGTTATACTGAAAAACCTCACCTGATAGACTTCACGCCACAGACTTCAGTTATACTGAAAAACCTTGCCTGATAGACCTCACGCCACAGACTTCAGTTATACTGAAAAACCTCACCTGATAGACCTCACGCCACAGACTTCAGTTATACTGAAAAACCTCACCTGATAGACCTCACGCCACAGACTTCAGTTATACTGAAAAACCTCGCCTGATAGACCTCACGCCACAGACTTCAGTTATACTGAAAAACCTCGCCTGATAGACCTCACGCCACAGACCTCACGCCACAGACTTCAGTTATACTGAAAAACCTCACCTGATAGACCTCACGCCACAGACTTCAGTTATACTGAAAAACCTCGCCTGATAGACCTCACGCCACAGACTTCAGTTATACTGAAAAACCTCGCCTGATAGACCTCACGCCACAGACTTCAGTTATACAGAAAAACCTCACCTGATAGACCTCATGCCACAGACTTCAGTTATACTGAAAAACCTCGCCTGATAGACCTCACGCCACAGACTTCAGTTATACTGAAAAACCTCGCCTGATAGACCTCACGCCACAGACTTCAGTTATACAGAAAAACCTCGCCTGATAGACCTCACGCCACAGACTTCAGTTATACAGAAAAACCTCACCTGATAGACTTCACTCCACAGAACTCACGCCACAGACTTCAGTTATACTGAAAAACCTCGCCTGATAGACCTCATGCCACAGACTTCAGTTATACTGAAAAACCTCACCTGATAGACCTCACGCCACAGACCTCACGCCACAGACTTCAGTTATACTGAAAAACCTCACCTGATAGACCTCACGCCACAGACTTCAGTTATACTGAAAAACCTCGCCTGATAGACCTCACGCCACAGACTTCAGTTATACTGAAAAACCTCACCTGATAGACCTCACGCCACAGACCTCACGCCACAGACCTCACGCCACAGACTTCAGTTATACTGAAAAACCTCACCTGATAGACCTCACGCCACAGACTTCAATTATACTGAAAAGCCTCGCCTGATAGACCTCACGCCACAGACTTCAGTTATACTGAAAAACCTCACCTGATAGACCTCACGCCATAGACTTCAGTTATACTGAAAAACCTCACCTGATAGACCTCACGCCACAGACTTCAATTATACTGAAAAACCTCGCCTGATAGACCTCACGCCACAGACTTCAGTTATACTGAAAAACCTCACCTGATAGACCTCACGCCATAGACTTCAGTTATACTGAAAAACCTCACCTGATAGACCTCACGCCACAGACTTCAGTTATACTGAAAAACCTCACCTGATAGACCTCACGCCACAGACTTCAGTTATACTGAAAAACCTCACCTGATAGACTTCACTCCACAGAACTCACGCCACAGACTTCAGTTATACTGAAAAACCTCACCTGATAGACCTCACGCCACAGACTTCAGTTATACTGAAAAACCTCACCTGATAGACCTCACGCCACAGACCTCACGCCACAGACTTTAGTTATACTGAAAAACCTCACCTGATAGACCTCACGCCACAGACTTCAGTTATACTGAAAAACCTCACCTGATAAACCTCACGCCACAGACTTCAGTTATACTGAAAAACCTCACCTGATAGACTTCACGCCACAGACCTCAGTTATACTGAAAAACCTCGCCTGATAGACCTCACGCCACAGACCTCAGTTATACTGAAAAACCTCACCTGATAGACCTCACGCCACAGACTTCAGTTATACTGAAAAACCTCGCCTGATAGACCTGACGCCACAGACTTCAGTTATACTGAAAAACCTCGCCTGATAGACTACACGCCACAGACTTCAGTTATACTAAAAAACCTCGCCTGATAGACTTCACGCCACAGACTTCAGTTATACTGAAAAACCTCGCCTGATAGACTTCACGCCACAGACTTCAGTTATACTGAAAAACCTCACCTGATAGACCTGACGCCACAGACTTCAGTTATACTGAAAAACCTCACCTGATAGACTTCACTCCACAGAACTCACGCCACAGACTTCAGTTATACTGAAAAACCTCGCCTGATAGACCTCATGCCACAGACTTCAGTTATACTGAAAAACCTCACCTGATAGACCTCACGCCACAGACCTCACGCCGCAGACTTCAGTTATACTGAAAAACCTCACCTGATAGACCTCATGCCATAGACTTCAGTTATACTGAAAAACCTCACCTGATAGACTTCACGCCACAGACCTCAGTTATACTGAAAAACCTCGCCTGATAGACCTCACGCCACAGACTTCAGTTATACTGAAAAACCTCACCTGATAGACCTCACGCCACAGACCTCACGCCACAGACTTCAGTTATACTGAAAAACCTCACCTGATAGACCTCACGCCACAGACTTCAATTATACTGAAAAACCTCGCCTGATAGACCTCACGCCACAGACTTCAGTTATACTGAAAAACCTCACCTGATAGACCTCACGCCACAGACTTCAGTTATACTGAAAAACCTCGCCTGATAGACCTCACGCCACAGACCTCACGCCACAGACTTCAGTTATACTGAAAAACCTCACCTGATAGACCTCACGCCACAGACTTCAGTTATACTGAAAAACCTCGCCTGATAGACCTCACGCCACAGACTTCAGTTATACTGAAAAACCTCACCTGATAGACCTCACGCCACAGACTTCAGTTATACTGAAAAACCTCACCTGATAGACCTCACGCCACAGACTTCAGTTATACTGAAAAACCTCACCTGATAGACCTCACGCCACAGACTTCAGTTATACTGAAAAACCTCACCTGATAGACCTCACGCCACAGACTTCAGTTATACTGAAAAACCTCGCCTGATAGACCTCACGCCACAGACTTCAGTTATACTGAAAAACCTCGCCTGATAGACCTCACGCCACAGACTTCAGTTATACTGAAAAACCTCACCTGATAGACCTCACGCCACAGACTTCAATTATACTGAAAAACCTCACCTGATAGACCTCACGCCACAGACTTTAGTTATACTGAAAAACCTCGCCTGATAGACCTCACGCCACAGACTTCAGTTATACTGAAAAACCTCACCTGATAGACCTCACGCCACAGACTTCAGTTATACTGAAAAACCTCACCTGATAGACCTCACGCCACAGACTTCAGTTATACTGAAAAACCTCGCCTGATAGACCTCACGCCACAGACTTCAGTTATACTGAAAAACCTCACCTGATAGACCTCACGCCACAGACTTCAGTTATACTGAAAAACCTCACCTGATAGACCTCACGCCACAGACCTCAGTTATACTGAAAAACCTCACCTGATAGACCTCACGCCACAGACCTCAGTTATACTGAAAAACCTCACCTGATAGACCTCACGCCACAGACTTCAATTATACTGAAAAACCTCACCTGATAGACCTCACGCCACAGACTTCAGTTATACTGAAAAACCTCACCTGATAGACCTCACGCCACAGACTTCAGTTATACTGAAAAACCTCGCCTGATAGACCTCACGCCACAGACTTCAGTTATACTGAAAAACCTCACCTGATAGACCTCACGCCACAGACTTCAGTTATACTGAAAAACCTCGCCTGATAGACCTCACGCCACAGACTTCAGTTATACTGAAAAACCTCGCCTGATAGACCTCACGCCACAGACTTCAGTTATACTGAAAAACCTCACCTGATAGACCTCACGCCACAGACTTCAATTATACTGAAAAACCTCACCTGATAGACCTCACGCCACAGACTTTAGTTATACTGAAAAACCTCGCCTGATAGACCTCACGCCACAGACTTCAGTTATACTGAAAAACCTCACCTGATAGACCTCACGCCACAGACTTCAGTTATACTGAAAAACCTCACCTGATAGACCTCACGCCACAGACTTCAGTTATACTGAAAAACCTCGCCTGATAGACCTCACGCCACAGACTTCAGTTATACTGAAAAACCTCACCTGATAGACCTCACGCCACAGACTTCAGTTATACTGAAAAACCTCACCTGATAGACCTCACGCCACAGACCTCAGTTATACTGAAAAACCTCACCTGATAGACCTCACGCCACAGACTTCAGTTATACTGAAAAACCTCACCTGATAGACCTCATGCCACAGACCTCAGTTATACTGAAAAACCTCACCTGATAGACCTCACGCCACAGACTTCAGTTATACTGAAAAACCTCACCTGATAGACGTCACACCACAGACTTCAGTTATACTGAAAAACCTCACCTGATAGACTTCACGCCACAGACTTCAGTTATACTGAAAAACCTCACCTGATAGACGTCACGCCACAGACTTCAGTTATACTGAAAAACCTCACCTGATAGACCTCACGCCACAGACTTCAGTTATACTGAAAAACCTCACCTGATAGACCTCACGCCACAGACTTCAGTTATACTGAAAAACCTCGCCTGATAGACCTCACGCCACAGACCTCACGCCACAGACTTCAGTTATACTGAAAAACCTCACCTGATAGACCTCACGCCACAGACTTCAGTTATACTGAAAAACCTCACCTGATAGACCTCACGCCACAGACTTCAGTTATACTGAAAAACCTCACCTGATAGACCTCACGCCACAGACTTTAGTTATACTTTAAAAACTCACCAGATGGACCATTTATCCACTAAATTATAGGTTAGCATTTATTTTAAGTAACAATAGTTTTTTTATGGTTTTAGTTTTAATTATAGTTAATAATAACTCATTGCCAGAGACCTCACGCCAGAGACCTCTTATTGATGCTGCAGAATGAGATTATAGCAAGTTTTTCCCAATCTAAACTCCTGAAAGTAGTTTTGTGAAGCCCGCAGTGGAGAGCGTGCGTCTAACATGTCCTGTGTGTTATGTAATTTCCAGTTTCACGGATGCGTGATGTTATTATTTCATCCCAGGATTCGAGCCCCAGTTTCTCATGGACACAGAGGCTCCTAATTGATTTATCTCTCTCTTATTCCCTTCTTCATCTTGCTTTTCTCTCCCTCTCTCTCTCTTTCTCTCGCTCTCCTTTTCTGCAGCAATTTGGGAAGATCTTAGACGTGGAGATTATCTTTAATGAAAGAGGATCAAAGGTAGGAATGACGCTTGCTTTCTTCTCCTCTGTGTTTGTGTAGCGGCGATCTTTCTCTCTCTCTTCTGAACTCTTTATTGGCTTAGAGACGCCGGTTTGATCTTCCTCGAGTCAGATTAAAGACTATAAAGTCAAAGAACAAAACAGACATGGCAGCGCAGATAATCAGGATCAGAGGTCGCAGGACGTTTGTTCAGGAGATCGAGTGGAAATATCGCGCAGCTGATGTTAACTTCAGGCTTTGCTGTGCTAGAAATAATAAAAATAAGCGACGTCAAATTTTGCCTATTTTTTCTTACAGTGATAGAAAGGTGAGACTAGTTGGCTAGTTGTCACAAGGACTTGTTTCACACATTACAGTCATTTTTGAAAGATATTTTGGAGATTTTGCTTGTTTAATGTTTTTAATCAAAGGAATTCCCTTCGATTAGCAAGTCTAGACTACGAAAAATGAGACATTTCCACCATTACTGGGCAAATGTAATGATAAATTTAACACTCGATCTGTAGCGGGGCATGTTGTCACACAATATTGGCAATGGGAATCATCCAATAAGTAGGTTTTTATGGGGTATTTTATGCTTTTATGTCCATTCTTGTTAACTAAAAATATAATTGTTTTGTTATAAATTAATTATAAAGCTAAAATAAAATTTAATAAATAAAATTTTGAAATGTTACCCTAATGGCAACTAATTAAAATAATTTCAAGTACTAAAATTACTAACTGGAAATAGATAAAAACTGAAATAAAAATAAATAAAAAAACGAAATAGTAATATTTAAAAAAAAATGACTAAAGCACATTACAGAATTACTAAACATTAAAATAAAATGTAATTCAAAATAATAATAAAAATAATATCACAATAATAGCTGGTTTCCTATATATATATATATATATATATATATATATATATATATATATATATATATATATATATATATATACAAAAATATGAAATATTGATTTTGGGATAGATTATAATAAATAAAATATAATATATATATTTAAAAAAAGATCTGTATATTATATGAACTAAAACGTCAAAACATTTTTTATTAATTGGCTTTCCTGTAGCTCAACCAGTAGAGTGTGGCGCTAGCAACGCCAAGGTCATGGGTTCGATTCCCAGGGAAAGCAAGAATTGACAATAATGTAAGATGTGTACCTTGAATGTAGTGTAAGTCGCTTTGGATAAAAGCGTCTGCCAAATGCATAAATGTAAATGTAAATTAATTAAACAAAAAAACTAAACAGGAAGAGTTGCCTTGGCAATTAATTGAAATCATTTGAATGACTAAAATTAATAACAAAATAAAAAAATAAAAAAGAAAAGATAAACCTGAACTAAAAAAATATATAAAAAATAATAATAATAAAAATGACACACAAAGCACATAATAGGATTTCTAAACATTAAAATAAAATGAAAGAAAATAAAAAATAAAATCTAATTCAAAAAAATAAAATAATAATACATAACATAATAGTTCAATTAAGTTTTTCTGATGAATTTTTATATATATATTTAACTAAATATATATGTTTTTATATATATGTTTAACTAACATTACTATAAATTCATCGTATATATTTATTTTTCTAATAGCAAAAAATATACAAACATATTGTTTTTTTGGGATTATAATGAAAAAATAATATTTCTAAAAAGATCTCTATATTAAATGCTATATAATTGTGTCAGTGTAGTTTTATTGTGACAACTAGCCCCGGCCTCCCCCATAACTGCTTCAATGTTTTACCATCGGCGTGCCATATTCATCAACCCGAGAACCTGGACATTTGAACATCTTTTTACTGCCGTTTCACATCTGGGGTCTCCAGCATAAATAATGTTCATAGCGACTTTTAAAATATGATTTTAAATTGCAACCATGAAAGATGTTAACAATAGTGCTTGCAGTACATTAAAAAAAAAATTACTCATTGGACAAACTCAATTTATTTGAGCAGTCAATTCATGCAATGAAATGTAATTGAGTCAGTCCAACTCAATTTAATCAAATACAGTTTAAATTATATTTTTATACTTATAGCATTACTTTTTTGAACGTGTCAAACCTTCATCATCATACACAATGTATATAATGAAAATGTAAGCAAAGGCTGGTGTAACTCCTGATATTAGCATAGTTCACTGAGTGCCCACACTCAAAAAATAACTCATTGGACAAACTCAATTTAATTGAGGGCAGGTTATCCATCCAATAAATGTGTGTAGCCCCAAATAATACAAATCTAATTCATGCAATGAAATGTAATTGAGTTGGTCAAACTCAGTTTTGGACAATATAATTCAGTCGGTCCAACTCAATTTTATCAAATACAGTTTGTTATATTTTTATGCTTATAACATGACTTTTTTTAACGTGTCATTCTTTCATCATCACAATGTATATAATGAATATTTAATAAAAGGGTTATGTAACGCCTAACATTAGTATAGATCATTGAGTGTCCACAGCCTAAGCCAAGGCGCCACTCTTCAGCTAAATGGTAACCACAGAATTACAAGTCCAACATAACTGCACATTAAACACTAACATTAACTAACAACTCTTTCCCTTTACAGAAAAACACAAAAATAAACACTTTAATCCCTACATTTACTCTCATAATTTAGTCCCTTGCAAAGCATGCTGGGAACTACAGATCCACCACCCAGTTAGTTATGTCAACACAAATATTTCATGTAGTTTTAACACAAATTATTAAACGTTTAAAATATATTAGGTTGACTGAACACAATTCAATTAAATGTTTATTAAAATTAGATATGTTTAAGTAAAGTGACCATAATTTAAATGTGTCGTATCAATGAAGGGCCTGAACGCAATCTTCCCACTCATCGTGGAAAACATTTTCAGATGTTCTTGATTCTTTAATGTTGGAGGTGTTATTTTAAGAGCACATGGAGACCGCTAGATACGATGGAGATGACAAGCAACCATTCACTGTTGTGTGCACAGATATGTATACGTAGATGCCTCATTAGCGACTGTTTCAATGGGCCGCTATACGTTAGCCGTCCGCCATTTTAGAAAGCTCAAAGCCGCCCGCGAACGCGCTTTGTGACCATTCAAGTGTCACACTGCACGCATAAGCCTATGGTTGACAGGGCAGAAGCAGTGCATATGGAGAGCGGGAGCCGTGCGCGCCCGACGCCCGACGCCCGTCCGTTCTGGCAGCGCTCGTCTCGCTGATCACTCGCACCTGAAACGTGTATTACAAATACAGACTATAATATCGTCCATTCTGTCACATTTGCCGGTGTTCTCCTCCGAGACGTGCTTTGATTTATGACGGGCAGCACATATCTGCCCCATTCCCAAACACACATTTGCTGTATATAAGTTGTTCACTTGATAAATGTAACATTAAAGTTAAGATACGCTTAGTTTAATCATTTGAACAGGCCTTGGAAGTGTGGGCAAAATCTTCTGGCAGTGATGTGTTTCCGTGTATTTTATTATTTATTTCACAGCGCTGGATGTTATGTGGTGATTGTGAAACACACGGAACTCTGCACTACATGACTTTATGGTGAAATCGGTTATCTTTCATGTTTATAAGAGCATCGTGGCTTTAATTCAGTGCGAGCATTGGAGCAAAAATAGACAACATGACTCTCTGACAGAAGGGCATGCTCATAGAACAGCAGAAATATGTCGGTTTCTCTTTAAATACTCTTACATTTAGTTTGATTTAAAGGGGGGGTGAAATGTTGTTTCATGCATGCTGAGCTTTTTCCACTGTTAAAGACTTGGATTCCCATCCTAAACATAGACAAAGTTTCAAAAACTAATGTTGGACGTTTGATGGAGTATTTCTGTGTCAAAAATACTCCTTCCGGTTTCTCACAAGTTTCGGAGAGTTTTTTTCGAGTATGGCTCGACTTGACGTTAATAGAGCGGAAGGTCCTTGTATGGGCCGTACGGGCTCTTCTCCCGGTAGGGTGTGCGCGCGTGACTAGAGCGAGAGAGGAAATGCACGCCCATAAACACTCGCTCAGGTGCAGATCCAGTCGATCCAGGCGCCGCGCTTCTCTTTATTCCTATGGGTGACGTCGAGCGACTTCAACGCTTCAACACAGCATTCTGGGAAGGCAGCGCTGCATTTGAACCGATTTGAACGCAGAAATGACGGGAAGCTTCACAACATCGCTTCAGTCGCGCCGCAAAGTGGATTTACACGCCACTGCTGTCACAGGACTTCACCAAATCATACCAAAGAACTGTGTTTTTGACGGAGCGGTCCCAGCGATAAAGGTTCGGTCCTGCTTTGGAAGCAGCCGGTGAGTAAATCAACTTCAAATGTCTGTGCTATTGGCTATCGTCGCGTGAGTAAACATCAGTAAACGACACGATCGTCAGTGTTGGGGTAGTTACTCAAAAAAAGTAATTAGTTACTAGTTACTTCTGTAAATTGTAATGAGATTACTTTACTAGTTACTGCATTTGAAAAGTAACTTCACTACTTATTACTTTACTTTCCCTTTTTTTTATTAGAGTAGGCATACATGGACAGACGGGCTATCATCACTTAGCCTGTCAGCAGTGTTTATTGTATAAATTTTTACAAAATGGCACGTAAAACCATATGAAATAACAATATCCCTGTCTGCACAAAGAAATATGCCTTATGTAAAATCCACAAACGGTCAATGAAAAATATAAAAAAGGTCACTTTGTGTTTAAGAGAGAGAATAAACGTGATTTAAGGCCAATTATTTAAGATAAAGTTCGAAACTCGCTCATTTAAGAACGTGCATTTATTACATGGACAGAGCTAGAAAATAACGTAGAAGTGTTTAAAATGCGTGATTTTTTTCCCCCAAACCAGTTGAGCGAAAACCACGCCCCTTACGCAAAAACCACGCCCTGCCGCGGTGACTCATGTCTATGACTCGATTTCATTGGTCAACTCTGTCTGAGTTTGACCAATGGAATTGCTGATACACAAAATGATGCTCGCGTTTGTGTACTAACATAAAAGTAACTCTTATTTTATATTTATTTCGATATTTTGTGAATGTTTTCAAAATCATATTTATTTTGGACACTCGTTAACACTAGCAACTGCACAGACAAGGCGCACATATTGTTATTTACGTAATATAATGCAATATTTGTATTCATCTTACACACCTTTTTAATATTTTTTCCATAAGTGCCTTGTCTGTGCGGTTGCTATAGTGTTAACGAGTGTCCAGAATAAATACGATTCTAAATCTAAACCACACACACACACACACTTAAGGAGCTTAACAGTGAGGATCGAAACTACACATGTATTACTATGTGGAATGTAAGCTTACATTCTGTTTTCTTTCCAAATTATCACTGGACAGTAGAAAAGTGAAAATGTTTATCTAAAGTGAAAGTAATCTGAAGATCGCCACTGTCCCCGTCTCCCTCTATCTTCTCGCAACAGGAGGTACGTCACTCAAATTGATCTCTATGGCAACGGTGCTCAGGCAAGCACACGCAGCGCATGCACGAAGCACGTAAACAGATCAAGACTTCACACACAGGCAAACACGACTCGGGTAACGCATGAAAGCGCGTTCCTATAGTCTAGTAAAGTAGTGTAGTTACCTATATTTTTTGTGTA
The DNA here is from genome assembly GCF_024679245.1 of Pseudorasbora parva. NCBI lineage: Eukaryota > Metazoa > Chordata > Actinopteri > Cypriniformes > Gobionidae > Pseudorasbora > Pseudorasbora parva. Next base: position 10,814,209 of record NC_090173.1, on the reverse strand, counting down.
ATGCTTTACTTTACTTCGTTACTCAAAAAAGTAATATCGTTACTGTAATTCGTTACTTTGTAACTCGTTACCCCCAACACTGACCACATCGTGTACAACGTTAGTTAATTTATCAATGGAGCATGCGATCTATGGTGTGTGTTTAAATACATTTGTTTAGCTGACCAACTATAGGTGTCAGTTTGATTACTGTAAAACCACCCAAACATAAACCTAGCGTTCTCACAAAGCGTGCTTCGTCATTCAAATGCGCTAACGGTTACTCCATTGCTGTTCTCTGTATAACGTTACACTAGTCTGACGTGCAAAACCGTTTTGCTTGCTACTGCTAAGGTTTAGTCGCATACAATAGTCCATAAACCGAATCATGTCCTCATAAACTGCGAGTAAACACACACAAATGTTGACAGGCCACTAAATACAGTCCATACCACAGAGACGGACGTCCGGCTGCTGCTGTTTCTCCTGTTCAATTTATTTCAGCCTCCGGATCTGATTCTGGATCATTATCTGTATTAGTTGAATCTGATTGATAGCCATTGTTTATTAGAGTAACGTTTTCTTCTCCACGCTTGAGGACGTCACTACTTTGTGCGCGCTCGTAAATCTTTAGCTCCGCCCACACGATACGCCTGCAGGCGCTGGTTTTTTCTGGAAAGACTTGGTACAGCCCATATTTCTTTTATAAGTATAATAAATCTAAAGACTTTTCGGAGATATGAAGGATGCAATACTACTCTATAGGTACTCAAGATTCAAGTGTTTCACCCCCGCTTTAAACAGATTCAAAGGGTCAATGTTTTTTTGTTTTGTTTTTCACATACATTTTCCAGTTCTTGAATACTGGGAATTGAAATTCAAGAACCATGAAGCCTGTTACTAACAAATGTTACGTGTTTTTGTGTAGATCCAAACATTATAATTGCTAAGCTAACACAAACGTCTCACCTGAGAAAGGTTTCTTCGGGACGTTAAATCACGCCGGGTTTTATCGAGTTTCACAGCGGCTGCGCAGGCACAGTGTTCTTGTTTTTTTGTATTTTTTTAAGCGAGTGATGATTGACAGCATCTGAAGTGTTGACGTGTGTTAACCGTTCTAAAATGGCGGCTCGTCAACGTGCCTGGAGCGCTCGAATTAGGCATCTACGTATACATATCTATGGTTGTGTGCCCTACAAAGCCCATTACCCATGATGCCCTGCTGTCCCCACCACTAGCGTTGCTGTATAATGAACCCGCCGGCCCATTAATAAACAATCTATTTTCTAAGAAGCAGCAATTTGCATTCAATATGTTTGTCCCTTTTGAAAAATGGGCTCTGTTTTCCCCCTCTGTGTAAGCTAATTATGGCATGATAAACCAGCAGAGGCGAGCCGAGCAGATGCAGACGCGTGTGAGATGTCCACAGGACTCATTTGGCCCTCAGTTCCCCTCCTCCGCTTATCCGTTCTCTCTGACTGATGTACGGTATATGTCAGGCGGAGGCGCTGGCGTTCCTGTGTGAGAGTGTCTAATATTAACTCTCCCCCCGGCCGGAGAGGAGCTTATCCTGTTTATCCACACACCTCCAACTGTCCGTCATCTGCAGGCTCCGCCCCCTCTCGGCTCTTATTGGCTGCTGGATCATGATGATCTTTCACATTATACTACTTAATCTGTGCTATCCATCCATCCATCCATCCATCCATCCATCCATCCCTATACCCACTCATCCATCCATCCATCCATCCCTATACCCACTCATCCATCCATCCATCCATCCCTATACCTACTCATCCATCCATCCATCCATCGCTATACCCACTCATCCATCCATCCATCCATCCATCCCTATACCCACTCATCCATCTATCGATCCCATCCATCCACTCATCCATCCATCCATCTACCCACTCATCTATCCATCTACCCACCCATCCATCATCCATCCATCCATCCATCCATCCATCATCCATCCATCTACCCACTCATCATCCATCATCTATCCATCTACTTATCCATCCCTATACCCACTCATCCATCCATTATCTATCCATCCATCCATCCATCCATCCATCCATCCATCCATCCATCCATCCATCCATCCATCCATCCCTATACTCACTCATCCATTCATCATCTATCCATCCATCCATCTACCAATCCATCCATCTGCATCTATCCACAGTATCTATATATCTATCCACCCCTCCAGCCATCCCATCCATCCATCCATCCATCCATCCCTAAACCCACTCATCCATCCACCCATCCATCCATCCATCCATCCATCCATTCATCTATCCATCCCTATACCCATCCATTCATCTATCCATCCCTATACCCATCCATCCATCCATCCATCCCTATACCCACTCATCCATCCCTATACCCATCCATCCATCCATCCATCCATCCCTATACCCACTCATCCATCTATCATCTATCCATCCATCCATCCATCCATCCATCCATCCATCCATCTACCCACTCATCCATCCATCCATCTACCCACTCATCTATCCATCTACCCACCCATCCATCATCCATCCATCCATCCATCCATCCATCCATCCATCCATCCATCTACCCACTCATCCATCCATCATCCATCCATCCATTCATCCATCCATCCATCCATCCATCCATCCATCTACCCACTCATCCATCCATCATCTATCCATCTACTTATCCATCCCTATACCCACTCATCCATCCATTATCTATCCATCCATCCATCCCTATACTCACTCATCCATTTATCATCTATCCATCCATCCATCTACCCATCCATCCATCTGCATCTATCCACAGTATCTATATATCTATCCACCCCTCCAGCCATCCAATCCATCCATCCATCCATTCATCCATCCACAGTATCCATCTGCCCATTATCCATCCATTCACCTACATCTATCCATCCACCCATCTCTCCATCATCCATCCATCCATCCATCCATTCACCTCATCCATCCATTCATCTCATCCATCCATCCATCCATCCGTCCATCATCCATCCATCCATCTGTCCATCATCCATCCATTCACCTACATCCATCCATCCATCTGTCCATCATCCATCCATTCACCTACATCCATCCATTCATCTACATCCATCCATCCATCATCCATCCATTCACCTACATCCATCCATCCATCCATCTGTCCATCATCCATCCATTCACCTCCATCCATCCACATTATCCATCCATCCATCCTCATCCATCCATCCATCCGTCCATCATCCATCCATCCATTCTTCCATCATCCATCCATTCACCAACATCCATCCATCCGTCCATCTGTCCATCATCCATCCATTCACCTACATCCATCCATCCATCTGTCCATCATCCATCCATTCACCTACATCCATCCATCCATCTCTCCATCATCTATCCATTCACCTCCATCCATCCACCCATCCATCCACATTATCCATCCACCCATCCATCCTCATCCATCCATCTGTCTATCATCTATCCATTCACCTCCATCCATCCACCCATCCATCCACATTATCCATCCACCCATCCATCCATCCTCATCCATCCATTTATCCACATTATCCATCCATCCTTTCGATCTTAAAAATGTATTGGTAAATCTCAAATCTTGAGATTAAAATAATAATTGATATCATTATCAGATTTTAGCCTGGATTTGAAATGTGTTATTGAAATGTAAGAGTTATAGTTGTCAGTCTTTCGTCATTCATGTACGTGAAGGTTTGCCTGCTTGGCTGAAGATAGCTGTCTGCTGGTGTCATTAATATGAACTGACTCTTTTTAGCTCTGATTAAAGCAACATTTCACACGTTACATTCTGAAAGGGTTTATTAGGTGTTATATGTTATTTCTGCTTAATCTGTCTCTATAACCTGACTGAACCTCTTTACATACAGACTGTGTGTCTTACTCTAGTGTTTCTCTGTACCCCTCATGATCCTCCCTTCTGTGGGCTCCTGCCTCTCTCTCTCTCTCTCTCTCTCTCTCTCTCTCTCTCTCTCTCTCTCTCTCTCTCTCTCTCTCTCCCCCCCCCCCCCCCCCCCTCTCTCCTGCCTCACTCCATGGGTCCGCAGGGCTTTGGCTTTGTAACTTTTGAAACGAGCACAGAGGCAGATCGTGCGCGGGAGAAACTAAACGGTACAATCGTAGAAGGACGTAAAATCGAGGTGCTTTCCTTTTCCCCTTCTCTCCGTCCTCCTTTCCTGCCTGCTGACCTCATTTCCTGTCCTCATCCTGAGATTCCCGAGCATCTGCATGTTACCTGCCCCCGTGTGTTGTGTGTAGCTTATACTTATTTATTCATATTATATGAATTATAAAGTTATCTTATAGTATTTGTAAGTATATTTTGTACGCATTTGTCATTCGATTAATGAACTGAGAACATTCACATGTCACATTATCAATAGGTATTACGTTAGAACATTTCTTGAATATTTGATCTCTAAGAGGATTTCATTCTGTTGGATCTAAATCTTTAAAATATTCACCATCCTTGTCTTTATTGGATAATTTATAACTAGTCCAAGCCAAACTGTGTTTTAAGTGAGAATGCAGATTGTCCAATCAGATATCATGTTCAAAGTGTTGTTTATCTTTTGATATTCATGGGGAATTTTTGTTCATGGCTTGCAAACTGCAGAAATTCAGAAAAAAATAATTTTGAATATAATAACACATTCTGTAAAGTGTTGTGTGCATGGCTCAGAACAGCGGGAAGAGATGCATTGTGGGTCATTACAGGAACAGCTGAGAGATATTACTCACATGCATGCGTGTTTTGCATGAGCGCAGTATTTGTATGCATGTGTTTTTGATGTATGTTCCTGCAGCGCGCTCACATCTCTCTCTCTCTCTCTCTCTCTCTCTCTCTCTCTCTCTCTCTCTCTCTCTCTCTCTCTCTCTCTCTCTCTCTCTCTCTCTCTCGTTCTCAGGTGAACAATGCCACGGCGAGAGTGATGACGAATAAGAAAGTAGTAAACCCGTACACAAACAGTAAGAGTGCCTCTCTGCTCATAAATCTCCTTAACATGACAAACCGGCCTGTCACCTGCTGCCTCAGCATTACAGCTGCTTAACGCTCCTGACTATCACTGACAGATGTTATTTTAACCCCAGTGGGATCTATTAAAGCTCCCGCTCAGGTGTTTGCCGGATATCTCCATCTCTGTCCTGTGTTTCTGCAGGCTGGAAGCTCAATCCGGTCGTGGGAGCCGTTTACGGACCGGAGCTCTACGCAGGTGAGGAAGACTGCTGGAGAATAGCGCTTTATTTTGTTGTCTTGCACACCTGTTTAAACAAAACTCCGTTTGACAGGTGCGTTTTTCTCCCTATATATTAATTTATTAATTAAGATTGCACTTATTGTCGGACTAATGATACATAGAGACAATATGTGTTGCTTTGAGGATTTGATGGATGGATGGATGGATGGATGGATGGATGGATGGATGGATGGATGGATGGATGGAAGGAAGGAAGGAAGGAAGGAAGGAAGGAAGGAAGGAAGGAAGGAAGGAAGGAAGGAAGGGTGGATAATGTAGATGGATGGATACTATGGATGGATGGATGGATGGATGGATGGATGGATGGATGGATGGATGGATGGATGGATGGATGGATGGACAGACAGATAGATAGATAGATAGGGATGGATACTGTGGATGGATACTGTGGATGGATGGATACTGTGGATGGATACTGTGGATGGATGGATACTGTGGATGGATACTGTGGATGGATACTGTGGATGGATGGATACTGTGGATGGATACTGTGGATGGATGGATGGATACTGTGGATGGATGGATGGATACTGTGGATGGATGGATGGATACTGTGGATGGATGATAGATAGATAGATAGATAGATAGATAGATAGATAGATAGATAGATAGATAGATAGATAGATAGATAGATAGATAGATAGATAGATAGATAGATAGATAGATAGATAGATAGATAGATAAAAGGATGGAAGGAAGGAAGGGTGGATAATGTAGATGGATGGATACTATAGACAGACAGACAGACAGACAGATGTGGATGGATGGATACTGTAGATAGATGGATGGATGGATGGATGGATGGATGGATGGATGGATGGATGGATGGATGGATGGATGGATGGATGGATGGATGGATGGATGGATACTATGGATAGGTGGATGGATGGATGGATGGATGGATGGATGGATGGATGGATGGATGGATGGAAGGGTGGATAATGTAGATGGATGGATGGATGGAGGGATGGAAGGAAGGGTGGATAGTGTAGATGGATGGATGGAAGGAAGGGTGGATAATGTAGATGGATGGATATGATAGATAGATAGATAGATAGATAGATAGATAGATAGATAGATAGATAGATAGATAGATAGATAGATAGATAGATAGATAGATAGATAGATAGATAGATAGATAGATAGATAGATAGATAGATAGATAGATGTTCTGACTGGTTACTATGTATTCTGTATCTCTTCATTTAAAGCACAAACACTCCTCAGCAACACATGATTTGAGGAATCAGTCCCATGCTGCAGGACGACACACACACACACACACACACACACACACACTGGAGGTTTGATGTCTAGTTGTAGCGATGCTTGTCATCTGTCTGCTGTTTCTGACCCAGGCGAGCGCACTGCAGATGTATTCGGGGGGCCGATCGGGGGTTAAATGTCCCGCTCAAAGGCGCAGTGCTGATGTCAGGGATTTTCCACTTTATGGAAGTGAACCCGAGAACGCTGCGCTAGCACTCAAATCTTCCAGCGGCCAATAAAACTGCTCATGCTAGCGTGTTATTAGTGAAACTAGATGCCACGTTGGTTTCCATTACCAATAAAAGCACACGCTGTTGAACACATCATAACCGCTACTTTAATTTACTGCAGTCAGATGGTGGTCGTGTCGTTAGCGCTGCTAGTTAGCTCTCGGCTCAATTTGATTAGCAGTCACGGATCACATTTCTTTTAAAACTCTTCGGTGGCACAAATAAGGAATTCAGAGCAGAGTAATTGGCTTAAGTTCATTTTGCGCACTCTGTTTTGAGTTCATTCTGATTTGCCCTCGAGTCTCAATGACTGTAAAAGTCTTTCATAAGGAAAATGAAATGACATTTGAGCTCAGCAGAGTCACACGTAAACAAATGCTAACATACGTTAACACACGCTAAAACATGCTAGCATACGCTAACATACGTTAACACATGCTAACACATGTTAACACATGGTAACATACGCTAACATACGTTAACACACGCTAAAACATGCTAACATACGCTAACATACGTTAACACATGCTAACACATGTTAACACATGGTAACATACGCTAACAAATGCTAACATACGCTAATACACGTTAACACACATTAACACACACTAACATACGTTAACACATGCTAACATACGTTAACACACGGTAACATGTTAACCTACGTTAACTCACGGTAACACTCTAACACACGCTAACATACGTTAACACACGCTAACACACACTAACCTACATTAACAAATGGTAACACAGTAACACCCTAACGAACGCTAACATACGCTTACGCACGCTAACACATGCTAACATACGTTAACACACGGTAACATACGCTAATATATGCTAACATATGTTAACACATGCTAACATACGCTTACACACGTTAACATATGCTAACACATGTTAACATATGCAAACACACGTTAACATACATTAACACACGCTAACATATGCTAACATACGTTAATACTTGTTAACATGCGTTAACATATGCTAACACACGTTAGCATATGCTAACACACGTTAACATACATTAACACACGCTAACACATGCTAACATACGTTAATACACGCTAACATACGTTAACACACTAACATACGCTAACACACGCTAACATACATTAACACATGGTAACACCATAACAAAAGCTAACATACGTTAACACACGATAACATGCTAACATACATTAACACATGATAACACGTTAACATACGCTAACATACGCTAACACACTATAACATGCTTACATACATTAACACATGATAACATGATAACATGATAACACGCGAAAACACACCAACATCCTTTAACATACGCTAACATACATTAACATACACTAACACACTTTAACTAACATAAGATAACACATGTTAACACGCTAACATACGTTAACATATGCCAACATACATTAACACGCTAACATAAGGTAACATGCTAACACACATTAACACATGCTAACATACTTTAACATGCTAACACACGCTAACCTATGTAAACACGCTAACACACAACACTAACACACACTAACATACGTTAACACACGCAAACATAATCTAACACACGCTAACATATGCTAACAAACGCTAACATACATTAACACATGGTAACACGATAACATAGCAAAACATGTTGCTAACACAAACATACGCTAACACACACTAACAAACATTAACACATGTTAACATACACTAACACACGCTAACATACGTTAACACATGCTAACATACATTGACACATGCTGACATACACAAACACACGCTAACATATGTTAACAAATGCTTACATAAGCTAACATATGCTAACACGCTAATAGCACGCAGACAAACTAATCCGCCAGAACAACATCAAGGGTTACAAACAGATTTAAATAATTGGATAAATGGATAGATAGACTATCACACACACACACACACACATGCAAACACACTTTCTCTTTCACACACATTACACACACTCACTCTCTCTCTCTCTCTCTCTCTCTCTCTCTCTCTCTCTCTCACACACACACACACAAGTACACTCTTACACACACAGACACACACACAGACTCTCATACACAGTCACACACTCCCACGCTTACACTCACAAACATACACACACACACTCGCACAAAGTTACACACACTCTCTCTCTTGCACACGCACATACTTACACTAACATACACACACTCGCACACACAGTGGATGATATGAAGCCATCCACTTACACACACACTTATAATCTTCCATACACACTTACACTCTTATACACACACACACACACACACACACACACACACACATTCAATTGTAATTTCAGGCAGTATAAAGAGAATGAACGAGAGATATGCAGCACTGCTTGTGTGTGTGTGTGTGCGTGTGTGTGTGTGTGCGTGTGCGTGTGCGTGTGCGTGTGCGTGTGCGTGTGTGTGATGGGTAGGTTTAGGGGCAGTGTAAGGGGATAGAAAATACGGTGTGTACAGTATAAAAACCATTATGCCTATGGAATGTCCCCATGTGTCACAAAAACAAACGTGTGTGTGTGTGTGTGTGTGTGCGTGTGTGTGCATGTGCGTGTGTGCATCCACTCACTCTAATCAGATTGTGAAGTCTCTGTACTGTGGATGGGTTTTCCGGCTGCGTCAGATTGGCTTTCAGTCGGCTAACAGAACAAGAGCGATGGAGTGAAAGAAGCCTCCGGCCGCTCGCAGTGTAATCGAGCAGCGAGACACACACACACACGCACTCACACGGGGGTTTCTCTCCATCTGTTATATGAAGCCTTTGCATTCTGATGAGACGAGCTGCTGGTGTTTCATCTGGAGAAAGTTCACGGTCCGTCTCAGAGCTCGACCCTTTAAATAACACAGATCATCTCGGGACGCACACACACAGACACGCACGCGCGCGCGCACACAGACAGACAGACAGACAGTCAGTCAGTCAGAGACAGACAGACACACAGACAGACAGACACAGACAGACAGACACACACACATACACACACACACACACACAGACAGTCAGACAGACAGACACACACACACACATACACACACACACAGAGAGTCAGACAGACAGACACACACACACACACACACACACACACACTGATACACACATCATAGTGTGTCACGTGACATCACTTATTTGGAACACAGAGAATGATGTCATCATCATCACTTGTGTGAAGTGTGTGAGTTTTATCGCAGAATACAAATAAAAAAGTCGAACCAAGTGCTCTCTGTGTAACACTGGAGTCATGTCCGCCTGGATCTACACTACTGTAACTAATCAACATCAGTTGAGGAAAATCAACTGTTATTAAGTCATACAAGATTGTGTGTGTGTGCGAGATGGGTAGGTTTAAGGGGTGTGAGTGTGTGTGTGTGTGTGTGTGTGTGTGTGTGTGTGTGTGTGTGTGTGTGTGTGTGTGTGTGTGTGTGTGTGTGTGTGTGTGTGTGTGTGTGCGAGATGGGTAGGTTTAAGGGCTGTGTGTGTGTGTGTGTGTGTGTGTGTGTGTGTGTGTGTGTGTGTGTGTGTGTGTGTGTGTGTGTGTGCGCGAGATGGGTAGGTTTAAGGGCTGTGTGTGTGCGAGATGGGTAGGTTTAAGGGCTGTGTGTGTGTGTGTGTGTGTGTGTGTATATATATATATAACTATTTACTTTAATATATTTATTGTAATTATTATAAGTAATTGCACTGCTAATATGTTGTTTTCCTGAGCTTTCATGGTAAAGAGCAGCGTCTGAAGTCTTCATGTGTGTGTTGTGTTCGTCAGTGTTTGGTGAGATCAGTGTGTTTTCCTGAGGTTGGTGTGTGTGTGTGTGTGTGTGTGTGCGCGCTGATGGAAGCCTTTGTGGCGCCAGATTCCTCGTTCTTCTTTGTTGTGTGTGCAACCCAAACCTTCCCATGAGCCTCTAGTGATGAGTCTGAGGTAATGAGCTCAGAGAGTTCGCGCTGGAGTACAGTCGTGTGTGTGTGTGTGTGTGTGTGTTGGCACGGCTGATGGAAATGTAGACGCCAAATATCTTTTCCAATGACTTTGACGAATGAACAGAAGCCTCACTCGCACTGATAACGCCTGACGTTTCACACACTCTTTTACCCCGAGAATCACTGCAGCGACATAATAATAATTCATCATTAATTCTGCCATCGTTTAATCGCCCTTATGCTGTTGTTCAGCAGTGATGCCAGTAACGCGTTACTCTAATCTGAATACCCCCCGTAATACACCTCTCTAGAAAGTAATGAAGAAGAGGTCTGTTCCGAAACCTAGTGAGTAACCCAATTGCTGGGTTAAAGCAACTCAACCGTTGGGTTAAAACAACCCAATTGCTGGGTTAAAACAACTCAACTGTTGGGTTAAAACAACTGAACCGTTGGGTTAAAACAACCCAATTACTGGGTTAAAACAACTCAACCCTAGGGTTAAAACAACCCAGTTGCTAGGTTAAAACAACTAAACTGTTGGGTTAAAACAACTCAACCGTTGGGTTAAAACAACCCAATTGATGGGTTAAAACAACTGAACCGTTGGGTTAAAACAACCCAATTGATGGGTTAAAACAACTGAACCGTTGGGTTAAAACAACCCAATTGCTGGGTTAAAACAACTGAACCGTTGGGTTAAAACAACCCAATTGATAAGTTAAATCAACTCAACCGTTGGGTTAAAACAACCCAATTGCTGGGTTGAAACAACTGAACCGTTGGGTTAAAACAACCCAATTGATAGGTTAAACCAACTCAACCGTTGGGTTAAAACAACCCAATTGCTGGGTTAAAACAACTAAACCGTTGGGTTAAAACAACTCAACCGTTGGGTTAAAACAACCCAATTACTGGGTTAAAACAACTCAACCCTAGGGTTAAAACAACCCAATTGATAGGTTAAAACAACTCAACCCTAGGGTTAAAACAACCCAATTGATGGGTTAAATCAACTCAACCGTTGGGTTAAAACAACCCAATTGCTGGGTTAAAACAACTGAACCGTTGGGTTAAAACAAACCAATTGATGGGTTAAAACAACTCAACCGTTGGGTTAAAACAACAAGCATTTTTTTAGAGTGTACTGTGAAAGTCAAATCTCCTGTTTTCTGTAATTGGTGTAATTGGTAATCTTCAAACTATTCATCGTGACTCTTGTTTCACGGGACTCGTACCCGAGCAGTGGTAGTAACTGTGGCAACGCTGCTGCTCAGTGAAAGCACTCTGTGTCCAAGTGCTCCGATAACATTATATAAAGCAGCTAAATGAGTAAAGGATGACACAATCTTGATTTTTTCTGCAGATGTGTTGAATCGTCCCACTCTGAAGTGTCTTAATGAATGTCGACGAGCTCTCTCGTAGTAGCTCGGCACGTTCTGGAGATAATGAAGCACTTGTGGCTGATTTGATTAATCTGCGTCTCTTCCGCGGCGTGTGGATTACTCCCTCCGACTCCTTCACATTAAAAGCATTAAAAGCCATCAAGCGGGTTATGAGTCCTTCAGCGCGGCCTAACTGTCCCGTCTCTCTATTCAGGCTTTGCGGAGGTGTTTTTCCGTGGGTTCGTGCCACAGATGTGCTTTGATTGAGGCAGTGTAGCCCATCGCCTGCTTACATTTGCAGACGTCACAGGATGAAGACTTTTGAGGGGTCAAACCTTATTTTTCAGTGACTGATTCTTCTCTTTTTTTTAATAATTAAAATGTATATACATGATATTAATGTTCTTGTTGAACAGATACAAAAAAACGAATCTGTTTATTGTGTGATTTCAGTGATTTGAGTGTCCTTGAATGCACGCAGGTCTTGGTAAACGGACAGGTTTATGAAGAATCAAACCATCTTGATGTTAAAGTTTTGCATTATCTGTGATCTGACAGAGATCAAGAGATTAAACTGCATGGATCGAGGACATTTTTCTAAGCATAGACTTATGATTTAGATAAAAAAATTATGAAATTGTATATTTGGTGGCCAATAAAATGAGGAAACATTATGGGGAAAATATTTTTTGGCCTTTAAATTTGCTTAAAAATGTTACATAAAAAAAAAAAAAAAAAAAAATCTTTGTTAATAAACATGTTTGGTGGCCTTTTGTTTGCCTTTAAAAAACATTTGCTAGCCAAAAAAATTGGTTAAAAATAAGAAAACATTAAAAATATATGTATTTTTGGCCAATTAAATTGGTTGAAAATAATAATAAAAAGGTATTTGTTGGCTTTTAACATTTATTTAAAAAAAAAATACAAGAAAAAAATGTTTTAAAAAGCATTTAATGGCCAATAAATTGGTTACAAATAATAATAAAAAGGTATTTTTTGCCAATAAAGTTTGTAAAAAATAAGAATTGTAAAATAAAGCGATGCAGATTAAGAGTAGGCGATTTCCTAGGCAGATATTGACTTGGGACTATATTATGGGGAAGCACAGGCGAAGCACTGCTACTTGGGCGCAGAGACATCACGGCTCTCATCCTCATGCTCGCTGTGAATACGCAGGCCACAAGAAGTAATTAGGTGAGGGTTTTTTGGGATCACTTTTACTCGGGACATGCTAGCTGGCAACATAGGATTCCATTCATTATATCCAGCAGCCATATCACCCTGTAGCCCAAGACTGGTTTCCCACTGAAGCTAAGCAGGGCTGAGCCTGGTCAGTACCTGGATTGGAGACCAACTGGGAAAACCAGGTAGAGGTGTTAGTGAGGCCAGCAGGGGGCGCTCACCCTGCGGTCTGTGTGGGTCCTAACGCCCCAGTATAATGATGGGGACACTATACTGACAAAGAGCACCGTCTTTCGGATGAGACGTTAAACCGAGGTCCTGACTCTCTGTGGTCATTAAAAATCCCAGGATGTCTTTCGGAAAAAGAGTAGGGGTGTAACCCCGGCATCCTGGCCAAATTTGCCCATTGGCCTCTGTCCATCATGGCCTCCTAATAATCCCCATATCCTGATTGGCTTCATCACTCTGTGTCCTCTCCACCAATCAGCTGGTGTGTGGTGAGCGTTCTGGCGCAATATGGCTGCCGTCGCATCATCCAGGTGGTGCCGCACATTGGGGGTGGTTGAGGAGATTCCCCCTTCAATGTAAAGCGCTTTGAGTGCCTTGAAAAGCGCTATATAAATCGAACACATTATTACCTTGTTTTCTCAAAATGGAACCAAGAGGAAGCAGATCAATAATAAAAAGAAGTGGGCCCAAAACAGAACCCTGGGGAACAGGCAAATATAGGAAAGAAGTTGAATAAGCCCTCTTTCTAAAACGGTGGAGTGTTCCTTTAAAGGTACGTTCACACCGAACGCGAATAGAGCGTCTGGAGCGAATGATTTCTGTGTTAAGTCAATGGAAAGGCGTGTTGACGCGCGTCTGGAGGTCCTGCGGCGCGATAGACGCTTTTCGCACAGCGAGATGGACGCGATTCCGCTTCGTTCGCACGAATAATGTAGCCTGACAAGCCAGAGCCACATCAAGATGTTTGGTCTGGAAACTCACCATTGACGGCTCAATCCGAGGGGCGGGATAAACGGTTGTCTTTCAAACTCCGTCTGCACGCGATAGGATAGCGCTACACCAACCAGAGCAACGAAGGTGAAACAGAGCTCGCTGACTGATTAAACATTCGCCGTATCCGGTCGGCTAAACTCCGAACACATCTTCCCTTCTTAAGAATGACTTCAGTGCCGTTCTTTGTTCTTTTCTCAGAGGAAAGCTTAACTCCAAGTCTTCCAGAGTCCCGGTCAGAGCTGATTCGAAAGACCGTCGCCGTTCACCAGTTTCTGTGTTTACTAGAAGCACGCAAACGCAACTCGGCCGTCGTCATTATGGCCCCGCCCACCGACTCTATACACGACGTGATTGGCCCGTCCAGATTGTGAGGAATACAGCTCAGAAGGGTATTGAGAGTTCCTAGACGACACTTGCGGGCAGATTAAATTTGCTGCTGCTAGGGGGCGTCTAGATTTCTAGGCTAACATAAAATGGTAGATCGGTTCAATTTGAATTAGAAAAGTAAGACTGATTACATTTTGACAAATTGTTAGTTTGACAAATTAGTCCTTAAGACGCAGTCTTAACATAGTGGCTAAGTTAAGCCAACTAGCCGCAGGTTGCCTGTACTGTATGGTTGCTGATAAATGTGTGTGTGTGTGTGTGTGTGTGTGTGTGTGTGTGTGTGTGTGTGTGTGTGTGTGTGTGTGTGTGTGTGTTTGCAGTGGCGGGTTTCCCGTACCCCGCGGCAGGAGCGACGGTGGCGTACAGAGGGGCTCATCTGAGGGGCCGAGGCCGGGCCGTTTACAACACCTTCCGCTCAGCTCCGCCTCCTCCACCCATCCCGGCCTACGGAGCGTGAGTGGAGTCATATTCGCGGAGATTATCGCTTTAACTGCACTGACGCCGTTAGATGAGAGCAAAACTGCAGCTGAATCAAGTCTGCTTCATAACTGATGAAACGGTTATTAAACTGAGCTGAGTAATGACACCAGTGTCTGCTGTAGAGCTGCCGTGCGGATGAAATTATACTCCTTTCATAATTCAATAACTTTGCAATATTCAGTTTTTTTCCCCCTTGCCTGTGTTGTGTAAAGCGCAACAGAAATAAATGTGACTATTTACTCATCCGCAACACAATCATCTTCATTCAGAGGCTTTTCACAGCTAATATTGATCCGCGCAGCACTAATTAAACGAGTAACTCCGTCTAATTAATGCAATTAAAGGCTTGAGGATCGCGGTGTGTGTGTGGAGGTGACGTGGTGCAGCGTTTCTCATCTCTGATCTCTCTGTAGCTCAGGGATTTATTTCTCACAGTCATGTGACTTTATCTGCTCTTGATGCTGCACTGCAAAAAACACTTCCCAGTCCAAGTATCAAAAAATTCTTACAAAAATATGAAAATAATAATAAGCTTTTTTTTATTTTTATTTATTTATACAAATAAGAAAATAAAAAAGCATTTGATAGCCAATAAATTGGTTAAAAATAATAATAATAAAAATGTTATGAGTAAAATTTGTAAAAAGAAAAGAAAAATTACATTTGCTGTCCAATAAAATCGATAAAAGTAAGAAAACCATTGTATAAAAAAATGCTTTTGGTGGCCAATAAAATGAGTAAAAATAATAAGATAAACTATTTGCTGGCAATGGCAAAATTTTGCAGGTAAAAATATAAAATAAAAATTATGTAATTATTTAAGTAAATACATGAATTGGATGGGCAATAAAATGGGTTAAAATAAGAAACACTGCAAAAAAATTGTTTAATGGGGGGGGGAGATCAAAATGAAGTGAGTTTTTGTTTAAAAGGAGCAAAATGATCTGCCAATGGGGTTTGGGACGGAAACAAGATTTCAGTCAGAAACAAGATTATTTTCCTCACCCCACTGGCAGATCATTTAGCTTGTTTTAATCAAAAACTCTCTTCACTTTGATTTTATTTTCAACAAAACAAGAAAAAATATCTTATGTCGTTTTACTTATCTAGTAAATGAATCTTGATTTAAGAATTGTTAGATTTTGGTGCTAATCTCTCTCTCTCTCTCTCTCTCTCTCTCTCTCTCTCTCTCTCTCTCTCTCTCTCTCTCTCTCTCTCTCTCTCTCTCTCTCTCTCTCTCTCTCTCTCGTTGTTGAACGCAGGGTTGTGTATCAGGACGGGTTCTACGGTGCAGAGATCTACGTGAGTAGCTTTGGGTCTTGTGGGATGAGCTCTGTAGCTCTGGCGGCGTTTAACCCCTACCTCGCCTGTGCCAAGAAACCTGAGCGCCGAACTGTAGATCCCCTTCACTCACCACACACACACACACACACACAAACACAAATATGCTCTCTCACTCTCTCACATGCGCACTCTCACACGGACACTCTCTCACACACGCACTCTCACACTCACTCTCTCTCACACACACACTCTCTCACACACGCACTCTCACACTCACTCTCACACACGCACTTTCACACACACTCACTCTCTCATGCTCACTCTCACACTCACTCTCACACACGCACTTTCACACACACTCACTCTCTCATGCTCACTCTCACACTCACTCTCTCACACGCACTCATACACGCGTACTCACACACACTCTCTCATGTGCACTCACACACACACTCTCTCACACACGCACTCTCACACACTCACTCTCACGCTCACTTTCTCACACTCACTCTCTCACACCCACACTCATACACGCGCACTCACACACACTCTCTCACGTGCACTCGCACTCACTCTCTCACACTCACTCTCTCACACACGCACTCTCACACACACTCACTCTCACACTCACTATCTTACTCATACATGCGCTCTCTCACACACACACACACACACGCTCACTCTCTCACACTTACTCTCTCACACACGCACTCACACACTCGCACTCACTCTCTCACACACGCACTCTCACACACACTCACTCTCTCACACGCGCACTCACACTCACTCTCACACACTCACACGCGCACACTCACTCTCACACGCGCACTCACTCTTTCACACACGCACTCACACTCTCTCACACACGCACTCACACTCATACTCTCACTCACATGCACTCTCTCACACGCGCACTTTCACACTCACTCTCTCACACACGCACTCTCTCACACACGCTCTCTCACACACGCACTCTCTCACACGCGCTCTCATGCTCGCTCTCTCACACGCGCTCTCACGCTCCCTCTCTCACACGCGCTCTCACGCTCCCTCTCACACGCGCTCTCACGCTCACTCTCTCACGCGTACTCACAAACGCTCTCTCACACGCGTACTCACACACACTCTCACACGCGTACTCACACACATGCTCTCTCACACATGCACTCTCACACGCGCATACTCACTCTCTCACACACACACGCACTCACACTCACTTTCTCACTTTCACACACACACTCCCTCTCACACACATGCACTCTCTCTCACACTCACGCGCACTGTCTCACTCTCACACACACTCTCACACACATACACTATCTCACACACACACTCATGTGTGCACTCTCTCACACGCACACTCACCCACACTGTCTCACTCTCAGACACACACTCTCACACACCCATACACTATTTCACACACACTCACGTGTGCACTCTCTCACACGTGCACTCTCATGCTCTCTCACGCGCACTCTCTCAAACACACTCACTCTCTCTCACACGTGCACTCTCACACTCACTCTGACATGCGCACTCACACACGCAGTCTCTCTCACGCGTACTCACACACTCTCTCACACGTGTACTCACACGCATACTCACACACGCTCTCTCACACGCATACTCAGACACGCTCTCTCACACGCGTACTCACACACGCTCACTCACACACGCTCTCTCACACGCGTACTCACACACATGCTCTCTCACACACACGCACTCACGCGCATACTCACTCTCTCACACACACGCACTCACACTCACTCTCTCACTTTCACACACACACTCCCTCTCACACATGCACTCACGCGCACTGTCTCACTCTCACACACACTCTCACACACATACACTATCTCACACACACACACTCACGTGTGCACTCTCTCACACGCACTCACACGCATACTCACACACGCTCTCTCAGATGCATACTCACACACGCTCTCTCACACGCGTACTCACACACGCTCTCTCACACGCGTACTCACACACATGCTCTCTCACACACACGCACTCTCACGTGCATACTCACTCTCTCACACACACACGCACTCACATTCACTCTCTCACTTTCACACACACACTCCCTCTCACACACATGCACTCACGCGCACTGTCTCACTCTCACACACACTCTCAAACACATACACTATCTCACACACACACACTCACGTGTGCACTCTCTCACACACGCGCTCTCACGCTCACTCTCTCACACTCACTCTCTCACGCGTACTCACACACACGCTCTCTCACACGCGAACTCAAACGCGGACTCACACACGCACTCTCACACGCGCTCACACTCTCACACACGCATACTCTCTCACACACACACGCACTCACACTCGCTCTTTCCTTCACTCTCACACACACATACACTATTTCACACACACACTCACGTGTGCACTCTCTCTCACGCGCACTCTCTCACGCTCTCACGTGCACTCTCTCACGCGCTCTCTCTCAAACGCACTCTCTCTCAAACGCACTCTTTCTCACGCACTCTCTCTCTGGGCTGTTTTAGATTTTCTCAAGTATTTTCTTCCTCTTCTCTCCTGTCGGCTCATCTCACTCATCTTCCCCTCATGTTTTTTTTCTCCTCCGCTCATCTCTCTCTCTCTCTCTCTCTCTCTCTCTCTCTCTCTCCTCCGCTCGTCTTATCTTCAGTGGTGTGGTCTGTTATATTTAGCGTGGCGTTCTCCCAGTGTCCTGATAAAGGCATGTTCTGTGTATTGGGCCGGAGGTGCTGACAGGCTGATTTATTACCCCGTGTGTTCGCAGGCTGGGGCTCCAATCAGCACAGTCCCGCAGGAAGTCCACCACGCCCGCGCCGCCTCACTTCCTGTCCCGCGGGAACACAGGGGAGGGGTCACGTGACCTCACAATCCCCCGCTCAACCTATAACCTGATTACACTCCCTCACTCACAAACTTCTTCCCATTTTCCAATAGTTAAATAGTCCTCCAAGTCACTGGAAATCAATCCGTAGTGTCTGAGAGTCTCTGTGCTTATTTCAGTAACACACATACCGGTCAGCACTAACTGTCTCAAATACTGCACACTTTCTGAGCTCATTTTAAATGCATCACACACATTATCGAGGTAAACCTTCCACTCACTGCATCCCAAAAAGAAACTTGTTGAAGCTACCTTGCTAAGTGTGATTGATTATGGCAATATATTATACATGCATGCAGCCTCCTCCGTTCTAAGGAGTCTTGATTCATGCTTCTTTACGCTTTATTACAAATGTAAAATCCCTTGGTTAGTTTGGCTCGTTTGGTCCAGACCAAAAAAAAAGAAAAAAAACATATAGTCCTGGTCCGCTTAGCGTTCACACTGGCATTTTTAACAGCGAACCTAAAGTTACCGAACCAAAGGCGTAGGGAGACGGTCACAGCCTGATTGGTCGGCTTTTATGACGAATATTTCGTGACCAAACATTCAAAACAATGCTGTGTTCTGGATTAAACACCATCATTTAATGTGTGTACATGTGGCATTATTATTACCAGCTGAGAACTCATGAAGAGCTCATCAAATGTTAAAAACCTTCAAAACAGCAGCAGGATTACTCCGTTGCAGAAACGAAGATCTGCTGCAGAAGAGGCGGCGGTTCTGTCGTCTGGATGGCCAACACGGGTCCTGTGATGAGGAGAACCAGGGAGGCTTTATGTGCCATTTTCCTAGCGTTTTCGAAACATGCTCGTCGGACCCAATATTGATGAGGCACTTTACCTCCTCATCACTCCACGTTAACTTTACTCAATTTGGATACACCGATTGATCTTTCGGCGTCGTCCAATCAGCTGACTATGCGTCTCATCTTGTGACATTGCGTCCTGTTTTTGGTCCGTCTACATGTCTTTGGTCCGTGTTGCGTTCATATATCAGTCGAACCGCACCAGAGTTCGTTTGGAAGCGGACCGAGGCCCGTCTTTTCTGCTTGTTTGGTGCGCACTAGGGTTCGGATGGCAGCGTTCACTTATGTTCAAATGAACCGCACTAACCGAGCAATCGCACCAGGGCTCGTTTTAATCCGACCAAACATGACAAGTGGGAACGCACCCTTAATCATCATTGCAATCTTTAAAAGATAGTTGGTTGGACATCACTAACTATATGAAGAAAACAGCATTGGTACATGTTTTATTTATAAAGCAATGCTAGGTAAACTTCTAGCGTATCTCTTTTTACTGAGCTGGGGAAAACTGCATTTTCCTACACTGCAAAAAAAATATGCTTTTCTTACTTAATATGTTTGTCTTGTTTCTAGTCCAAACATCTAAAAATTCCTAAAACAATAAGTATTTACTAGACAATCAAAAGTAATTGTCTTGTTTTGGAGAAAAATAACTCAAAATTAAGAGAGTTTTTGCTTAAAATAAGCTAAATAATCTGCCAATGGGGTGAGCAAAATAATCCTAATTCAAATAGGAAACAAGATTATTTTTATTACCCCATTAGCAGATTATTTAGCTCATTTTAAAGGTGCACTATGCAACTTTTCGTCCACTGGAGGGCGCCTATTCTCGACGGCTCGCGAGTGCCGGGACTTTTATTATGACGGGACGGGACACAGTCACCGGGCGCCCGCACTTCCTCTTTTTCCGGTCAGGTTAAAACAGCTATTTTTATCATATCAGATACATTTAAGGGGCCAAGGGCTTTGGCCATCCGTCCGCTCTCTTCCCTGAACTGAAATGAAGTAGTGGGCTGTACTTTCCACACGATTGACATCAGGTTCAAGTACGCCAGGTTGGCTGGTGGTTATGTTGCCCGCATACCGCCTCCCATGGCAGAGACTGGTATTACGACACCTGTCGGGCCGGGGCTAGTAATGCTTCTGCTAATTAAGGTTAATATCTCTGCAGCACTATAACTTGACATTTTTTTTAATGACATCATCGCCCTTATTTCTTCTCATTCTTTTGATGAGTGTAGGTCATTTTTTTAAATGTTTTTACCTCAATTTTTACACATGGCACCTTTAAGCAAAAACTCTCTTAATTTTGAGTTATTTTTCCCCCAAAACAAGACAAATTACTTTTGCTTGTGTAGTATAAATACTTCTTGTTTTAAGATTTTTTAGATGTTTTAGAAACAAGACAAAAATACTAAGTAAGAAAAGCATTTTTCACAGTGTATTATGGACCTTTGGCATGGAATAATTTACAAAAATATTAAAAACTAGAGAAATTGGTGTCTATCTGTGAATTTAAAGGCATCATAAAGAGTGGTAATGAAGGCATGTGATTGTTTTTGTTGAGAGGATCCTATACGTATTACTATTTCTTTTTATTTTGTATTTTAATATGTTTTCAAACTGTATGTCTTCTACCTTGGCCAGGTCTCTCTTATAAAAGAGATTTTAATCTCAATGAGACTTCCTGCTGAAATAAAGGTAAACAAAAGAAAATAAATAATCCCAAAAGCGTGTGCTGCAGCGCCTCCCGGTGGCCCGTGCCGGAAGCTCATGGGCGTTCTGTGTGTATCGGGCCGGAGAATGTAAAACAGCGGCTGTTCTCGTTCTGACGCTCTGATTAATGTGTGTTATTAGCGATCTGCCTACAGACAAATGAGCTCGACTCCACCTCAGAGTCTCTGCTGATTATGATACAAGCTCCACATCAACAGAATCTGCTCGCTTTCCAAAACAGAGAAGGCATCATATGCACACTTCTGAGAAAAAAGAGGGCAGTGCCTTTTCAAAAGGCTCTTGTTTAGGTACTAATATAGTTTTATTTATGAAGCCCCTTTCCTTAGCTCAAGGCCGCTTTACATTGCACAATTACAGTACATTTAGACACCTACATATACATCTATATATACACATCACATAATATAATACATTATCCGAAATGCTTGTTGAATAGATATGTTTTTAACTGGGACTTAAATGCACCCTTAAAGGGATAGTTCACCCAAAAATGAAAATTCGGTCATTATTTACTCGCCCTCATGTTGTTCCAAACCTGTATGAGTTTCTTTCTTCTGCTGAACACAAAAGAAGATATTTATAACCAAGCAGATAGAGCAACCATTCACTACCATAGTAGGGGGAAAAAATACTATGGTAGTGAATGGTTGCTCTATCTGCTTGGTTATAAACATTCTTCAAAATATCTTCTTTTGTGTTCAGCAGAAGAAAGAAACTCATACAGGTTTGGAACAACATGAGGGCGAGTAAATGATGACTGAATTTTCACTTTTGGGTGAACTGTCCCTTTAAGGGGTTTAAAGGTGTGCAGAATCGAGCCGTTGCATGTTAACCCAGACTGCACAGTGGGACATTTTAAATGCATTGAATATGCGTGGATGAGTAAATGCTTAAATGAGTGTTTTGTGTGTTTGCAGGGCGGATACGCGGCGTACAGATACACTCAGCCTGCGACGGCTACGGCGTACAGTGACAGGTGTGTGTTCACATATACACGTGCAGCGCCGCTCAAAACACACATTCATGACCCGCGCACACACACTGATATCCAGGTCAGAAACAGAGCGGAGATCTCTCTTGGAAATCTCAATCGTTTCTGCCAGATAGCGCAGAGGCTTTGGCTGAAGATTCCTGATGAGAAGAAAATAAAAGACACTGCTATTGTGGCTGAAAATAATATTACAAAAATATATACCTACAAAAATATGTAGGCCTATATCTTTTTTTTTTTTTTTTTTTGCATTTACAGTATTAAATTAAAATGTTAGATTTAGTGTTTTTTTATTAAATATATGTTTTTATATTATAATATTTTATTGTATCCATTTAAAAAATATATTTTTATACTTTATATATATTCTTATACAATTTTAGTTATTATTTATTTATGTATATACCATTATCGATGTAAAACTTTATTTATATCAATGTAAGTATTATTTATTAATATTGTTAATATATATTCATATTTATTAAAATGCTTTTAAGTTTCATTTAAATGTTAGTCATTTTCTTATGTTAACATTATACTATTATAGTATTAAGTAATGTTTTGAGTATTTATTTAATTATTTATTAATATAATTAGTATTTAGTTTATATTTTTATTTTTCATTTTTCTTATGTAAAATTTTACTATCATGGTCTTTTATTAATGTTTTGAGTATTTATTACTATTTACTAATATGAGTATCATTTATTTTTATATTGACATTTTCCTCATTTTAGTTTAGTCTTATTCTTATGTATAATTACATTATTAGAGTATTTTAAAAATGTTTTAAGTATTTATTAATATAATTGTATAAGTGTTTATTTTTTCATATTTTCATTTTCCTCATTTCAGTTTTAGTCATATTCTTATGTATAATTATATTAGAGTATTTTAATAACGCTTTGAGTATTTATGAATATGAGTTTGTTCATATACATAGCTTTTAGTTTATATTTTGAGTTTTCATTTTGTCATGTTTTAGTCATTTATTATGTAAAATTGTACTATTATAGTATTTTATTAATGTTTTATGTATTTATTACTCTTTATTAATACAACTAGAATTAATTTTTATATTTATATTTCAATTTTAGTAATTTTCTAATGTCAAATTATACTTTTATAGTGTTTTGAGGATGTATTAGTATTTATTAATATAATTAGTGTTTATTTTATATTTTTAAAAATTATTATAATTTTGTTGTTTTAATATATATCTTTAAAAAAATAATTTTACTTTTAGCAATTTTAGTACTTAAACTTATTTCTCTACAAAAACAATAACAACAACATTTCTAATTTCCTTTTAAGTTTAAGCTGTTTCTCTTCTAATATTGTATATCATATTTTGCAGCTTTATTTCACATAAGGGAAATCAAATCCAGTGAGTATGGCGAGTCTGAGCGCGGCAGCCATTTGCTAATGAGAAAGAGAAGGAAACATAATTCAAGACCTTTCTCTGAATCCCAGTTTTAATTTAACTTTTGCTTCTCAGGCAAATGTATATTGCTTTAAAGGATGTTTATGCAGAAAAACGAGCATAATACTGATCATACCGGTTACTGAGATGAGCTGAAGTCAGTGTTGGGCTTTTAGAGCAGCTTTCTTGCCAATCCAGACTGAGTCAGCACACTCAACGTCCAGTTTCACTCACACACACACACATTAAAGCGCACATATATCTCTTACGGTAAAGCTGGCCTTTTCCCTCTCGTTGCCCGCGGCCGAGGGCTTGTGTTGTCTTATCTGCTCTCGGCAGACCTTCATTTGCAAGCCGTGTGTGGAGAAGCAGAAAGTGGAATATGCGTGATATAAATGAAAGGAAATGACACGTGTTGTCCTTCCTGTGGCGGATTAGTTCCAAACCAGCGACACGACACGAAGCCTGTGGCGGCATCTCCTTCATTTCTTTCTTTCCCTCTTTCTTCTGCTCTGATGCTTAATTAATTTTATTCTGTCTTCTTCTTTCTTCTTGTCATCTACCTGAATGTTTTTCTTGGAACAACACAAAATCGGCTCACACTTTAGTTCAGCGTCCAATTCTCATGATTAGCTATTAAAGGATTAGTTCACTTTTAAATAAACTTTTGCTGATAATTTACTTACCCCTGTGTCATCCAAGATGTCCATGTCTTTCTTTCAGCCGAAAAGAAAAGAGTTTTCTGATGAAAACCATTCCAGGATTGTTCTCCTTATAATGGACTTCAATGGGCCTCAAACGGTTCAGTTTCAGTGCAGCTTCAAAGGGCTTTAAACGACACCAGACAACGAATAAGGGTCTTGTCTAGTCAAACCATTTGCCATTCAAACAAAAAATAATAAAGTTTAAGTTTTCTAAGCACAAATGCTCTCCTTGCTCTGTTTTGTGACGTCACGTAATACGCAATTACGTTAAAAAGGTACCGCTTGACGAAGGTGGAAGAACTGAGTCCGTGTTTACGGGCGTTCGTAAAAACATTTTAAATGATAAACTGACACAAAGATATCTGAATATGTGTGTATGCTCCTCCTTTCACACATTTGTAAACTGACTCTGTATTGCCGCCTTCGCCAAGCCTTTTCAGCGTAATTGTGTATTACGTGGCGTCTCGTTTGGCTAGATAAGACCCTTATGCATCGTCTGGTGACGTTTAAAGGGTTAGTTCCCCCAAAAAAGGAAAATGTGATATTTATCTGCTGACCCCCAGTGTAACCAACATGAAGATTTTTAACTCCAGCCGTTGCTGTGTGCCAGTCATAATGCATTAAAGGTCCCGTTCTTCACGTGTTTTCGAAGCTTTGATTATGTTTACAGTGTGCAATATTACATGAGTTCATGTTTCGCGTGTAAAAAAACAGTATTTTTCACATAATTGACTTATCTGTACAGCGCTGTTTCCTCTGTTTTAAAAACGGCCTGATTTTTTCCTTGTTCTATGAAGTCCCTCCTTCAGAAACACGTAACGAGTTCTGATTGGGCCAGCGCTTCCCGTGTTGTGATTGGACAGCAGCTTAGCGCACTTTGCCCGGAAAGGTCCCGCCTCTTACCATAACGAGGAGATGCAAGGGCTGAATGCGCGGTCTTTTCACGCCCCCTTTTTTGCGTGTTTTGCTCATTAGTGCTTGCGCGGATCGGCCGAATGAGGCGTCTACATAATATATATCTATGATCGCGCTGGTTTGACCTTGTCAGACGGAAGTACTGACAGATGGGAACACTAGATGAGATTCGCCTGGATATGAGGTTAAAGGGTTACTTCAGCGATTAGCATATGGCTTTGTATCAGTAGAAACCCTGGAGTATATTCAAATTATTGTGCTTTTCCCCCTCATATCTCCCTGAGACAAGAGATTTATGCATTTTATTTCTGGAAAAATTCCTCCTATGATGCAAATTGACGATTTTTGCATCATAGGAGGAATGTTTGCCCAAAGGCTAAAGACTACAGCCAGCAGAGGGAGCCATTTCCGCATGTTTTGAATCTGCGCATGGGGGATGGAGATTACACTCAGCTCGAAGGGAGAGCTCAGCTCAGCTACAGGCACTCATTTAAACGGAGTTATGATGAGCAATGTAAGTCTTTTAACTTCTCAAATTAATTTCTATGAACGTTAAGCTTGTAAAGGCATGAACTGAAACGCGCCAGACTGAACTCGCGTTGTGAATGTATGCCGCGAGTGTAGTCGCGATTACCTCAGCTCTCATCACTCCTGCAGTTAGTGCTCAGTGCTGTGATACTCGCGCGGCGACTCACTCATATTGAACAGACACGTTCAGTTTTTAATTGTAGTGTCTCCTCTAACTCAGTCACTGTAATCAAGTTGGTGGCGTTGGGAATGGCACAGGGCAGCGAAGCATTCTGGGAATTGTAGTCTTTCATCCCCATGGGACAAATACATTTTCTCAGTCTAGAAGACACCAAATTCAAAAATAATTTCACATTTCTACTGCATTGATGACCCAGTTTAAATACAGATTCATCTTCCCAGCGCTGAAGTACCCATTTAAAAAAAAATTACATAAATACTGTTGTGTTTCTCACAGAAACCGATCGGTTCGTGTCTGAAGACATCAATGTGTCGTCAGGAGCAGCAGGGGTTTTGTGCATGTTCTCTAAGCATGTTTTTCTACTCATGTAATTGTTACCCATTCCCATGCATTCTAACTGGCAGACTGCAATGGTTCGAGTTAAAAATCTTCATATGTGTTCAACTGAAGAAACAAACACACCTACATGTTGGACGCACTGGGGGTCAGCAGATGAACATCACATTTTCATTTTTGGGTGAACTAACCCTTTAAAGCCCTTTGAAGGGACAGTTTGAACTCGTTTGGACCTTGAGCCGTTTGAGGCCCATTGAAGTCCATTATAAGGAGAAAAATCCTGGAATGTTTTCATCAAAAACCTTCATTTTTTTTTCGACTGAAGAAAGAAAGACATGGGCATCTTGGATGGCATGGGGGTGAGGAAATGATCAGGAAATGTTCATTTTAAAGGGAACTGATCCTTATAAGTACTTGTGCGTCAAACTCCTAATTACTGCTTATTAATGGTTAATAAAGTAGTTGTTAAGTTAATATTGAGGAATGTAGAGTATGATCATGCAGAAGGTATCAATATAAGTTGTAATAAACAGCCAATATCCTAGTAATATGAATGCTAATAATCAACTAGTCAGTAAAGAGAATTGTCCCCTAAATTTAAGTGTTACCGGAAATAGTTTATGAGGGATTTGCGACAGGAAGTTTCCCTTACGCAAGCTAAAATCCACTGCGGTTTCTGCCGAAAGGAAGACGAGTGGCAGGAAAACACCTACGACTTTAATTCCTCCTCACACAAATCCTCATCACATCTTTGCATATGAAATGAGTATTACAGTGAAACTCTCTTTGCTATTACAGCTCTCAAGGCTAACTATTCGTGAAAAGTGTTGATAATAGCATCATATTTAGATCATGATATTCAGATTGTGTCATGAAAGGTTGCAGTGATCTTGTCATTGCAACTCGATTTCTCTAGCCGGTCGTGGTCATATTCAATTCTAGTCAGAATATGAGTCTGCTGCTCCATTGGGCTGTGATTATGGGGCGTGTTTACACCGAACAAGGAAAGATATCAATTGGACAGACCTACAACCAATCAGAGCAACGGAGAGGCGCATAACGTTAGCTGTCAAATGTCAACAGAGCTCAACTCTACTGTGTTGCCAAGTCTGCGATTTTGGAGAAAGGAGGGTTGTTTTCTATGTGTGCGGGTTGAAGTGACCTCAATTATGAGATATAGACTCAGGAATGCGAATTTTAGCTGGCAACCTTGACAAAATAACACACATTTTACCCCCCAAACACCATTATTTTCTGGAGAAACCCCCTGAGAAGCTATTGGCCTTGTTTGGGGCTAGTAGTTGATGTTTTTTTGTTGTAAAACAAATAAATGTAGTAATACACAGAGTACTTACCACAATCATCATTTCTGAGAGAAATAGTGAAGGTGAATGCAGATACGAACAAGCGCTCCGTTTAGGATTCGAACAAAATCAACCCAATCGCCTTTAATGACATGAATGATTACGTTACTGTTCATCATCTGTCTGTCATCGTCTAAAGCCCGCCCTGATGATCTCATTGGTCAGTTTCTATTCAGGCATAATTACTCCTCTATGGATCGAGTCCAGACTCAAAATGTTGTGGGCGGGGCTGATTTCGGCTGGCATCCAGGCTATGATTCCTGCACCAGTGTTGCCACAGTTACTTTGAAAAAGTAATCTGATTACTGATTACTCCTTTAAAAAGTACTTTAAGTTACTTTACAGATTACTTGATTTTAAAAGTAACTAAGTAAGATTACAAGTTACTTTAGTAGTTACATTCAGCAGTTGCCAACAACACAGAAATGACAACCGTTTTTGCCAACACACACTTTATTGGAAGTGAATTTTTAACAGTAACGTCAACAATGTATCTCCTGACATTTTAAGTTGAAATTAAAAAAATATTTCCTGAAAAATACTCTCCAAAGATTCAAGAAGAAAGCAAAAAAAAATATATATATATATATATATATATATAATTTTTTTATTTTTTTTATTTATTTTTTTACTAAGGAAAATGACTAAAATAGTAATTCACAGTGACTACGTTTACATGGACAACAATACTTAATATTAATCTGATTAAGAGGCTACCATGTAGACAGCGATTTCTAATTACCTTAATCTGATTAAAGTCATAATCTAACTAAACATAAATTGGATTAAGACAGGTGGAGTAAGCCTATTTTAGTCGCATTATTGGAAAGCATTACAGACATGTACACACCTTAATCTAACTATTAACGTCATGTCGGAGATTTCGCCGCATTTTGTGACAGGACAGATAACGCTACGCACACCAGGGAAGTGCAGAGGGGAGGCTTTGGGGGTTCGAGCCTCTGCCCTTTTTGAAAATTAATCAAAAGTGCCCCTCTCAACAATCATCGATAATATTGTGGCCAATTAAACAGAATTGGAATTATAATTAATATAACAACGTTTACAAAACAGTAACAAATGACGGAAAAGTCCCGTTACGTATCTGTCAGTCTGAAATGTCGTTGCCATAACGCGTTGCTATGGGCGGTGTGGGTTTTGCTTGACTGTTCATTCTGAACACTGCGTCCTCTCTCTATATTTTTATTATTATTGTAAAAGTAAAATACAATAAGTTTGTATCTGTAATCGCGAACGAGATGGATCATTCAGTGAACGCCTGTGGCTCGACGGCAGGAAAAACAATCCAAACAGTCACGATTTTTAAACCTTTTTCATCATTAATCAAAGCTATTATTCTAAATGTATGCTGTCAATAAGGAGGAAAGAGGGGCAGTGTCTCTTCAAAAAAACAGAGACACTACATAATATTACAAAAATATATTAATCTAACTGTATATAAAACATAAAAATGAGTGGTTTTTATACTTCTTAAAGTAAAGTAACACTGTCCAACAGCGACACCCGCAGGTGAAGTGACAGCGGGTTTCCTGAGCCCATAAAATGAACAGACCTGCCGAAGTCACGCTATGATTGGATGTTGGAGAACGTAGCGTGGCATGGGGACGTAATGACGTGCCATAATCGATCTATGTTCTAGAACATGTAAAACGGGAACAACGGAGTACTCTAAAAGCAACTCATGTAAACACCTTAATCAGAATATTGTCTTATTCAGAATAAGGTCAATAATTCGATTTTTGACTATGTAAACGTAGTCATTGACTTGGATAAGTGACTTTAATCTGTTCACTGGTTTTGAAACAGTAACGCGTTAGATTACTCGCTACTGGAAAAAAGTAGTCCGATTAGAGTAACGCGTTACTAAGTAACACATTACTGGCATCACTGTTCTGCACACTCATGAAAGCTTTCATCAGTGCGAACACAATGTAAATAAGAGATTTGTTGAGTCCAAAACTCATTCGCTGATAAACTCGTGCTCCAGTGATTAGCTTTTGTTAGCACTTCCGGGTCCAAATGCTCTATCTATACCACAAGAAAAACTGCAAGCGGTGCTAATATACACAAACAATGTGGTGTAATACTACAAAAAAAGTTATTATCATAACCTTTTTCTCCATACCAAAATTCCAGATTGCCAGACTGATTCATCTTTTATAAATCGTAAAAAAATAATAATGTCTGTACAGTCCCTGACAAAAGTCTTGTCACTTGTGTATAAATTGACTTAGCTTTTGTGATAATGTTTCAGTGAAAAACTAAACTTTCAAAAAGTATTCTAATATTCACAGCTTGGTAAAGCCCATTGAGTCAATTTTTGCAAAGACATAAGTGTTGTCACCTTGTCATATGAGCTTCACCTGTGACTAATAATGGATCAATTAGGTCTCAAGTGTGTATAAAAAGAACCCCAGTACACTAGACCTTCACATCAACTGCAACTAGACCTCTGCAAACATGCCTAAGATTCAGACTAAAGTTTTGATTATCAAGAGGCTGAAGACCAGATCCACTGCTGATGTGGCAGACACCTTCAATGTGTCTCAGCGTCAAGTACAGAGGATAAAAAAAGATTTGAAGAGACTGGAGACGTTTTTGACAAGCCCAGGTCAGGCAGACCCCGCAAGACAACTGCTCAAGAGGACCGTTTGTTGGCTCGAAAATCCAAGGCCAGCCCATTTTCCACTGCAGCAGAGCTCCACGAGACCTGGTCACCTGAAGTCCCTGTGTCGACCAGAACAGTTTGTCGGATTCTGTCTCGAAATGGCCTCCATGGTCGAATCAGTGCCCAGAAGCCAGCACTAAACAAAAGGCAATTGAAAAACCGTGTGGCATTTGCCAAGGCCCACAGCCTGCTAAAAGGATGGACGCTGGAAAAGTGGCAGAAGGTGGATTTTTCAGATGAATCTTTAGTTGAATTACACCACAGTCGCCGCAAATATTGCAGGAGACCTACTGAAACCAGAATGGATCCGAGATTCACCCAGAAAACAGTGAAGTTTGGTGGCGGAAAAATCATGGTCTGGGGTTACATCCAGTATGGGGGTGTGCGAGAGATCTGCAGGGTGGAAGGCAACATCAATAGTCTAAAATACCAAGAAATCTTAGCTACCTCTTATATTCCCAACCATAAAAGAGGCCAAATTCTGCAGCAGGACGGTGCTCCATCGCATACTTCCATCTCCACATCAAAGTTCCTCAAGGCGAAGAAGATCAAGATGCTCCAGGATTGGCCAGCCCAGTCACCAGACATGAACATCATTGAGCATATGTGGGGTAGGATGAAAGAGGACGCATGGAAGACGAAACCAAAGAATATTGATGAACTCTGGGAGGCATGCAAGACTGCTTTCTTAGCTATTCCTGATGACTTAATCAATAAATTGTATGAATCCTTGTCAAACCGCATGGATGCAGTCCTTCAAGCTCATGGAAGTCATACAAGATATTAAATTTGGATCTCACAGCACCACAACTTAATTTGCTGACATATTTTTGTATTTGCAGTAAATTTGTTCAATTTCTGTATAGGCGACAAAACTTTTGTCTTGCCAAAATTTGACCTTTCTGTCTTGATTAAATGATAAATATTTTTTCTGTGAAAATTATTTATTTCAGTGCATTAAACATCATTTGGGAGGGTTTTAGCTTTTCATATGAGCTATTTCTAACACCAATGAATTAATTAAAAGTCAGGTTAATATCAGGTATTTCTAGAAAATAGATAAGCGACAAGACTTTTGTCAGGGACTGTAGACTGTAAGTATTTAAAATGCTTAACTTTTTTAAATGTTTGATGTTTAATATGAAAAAAAAAAGCGCTCATAAAGGAGCGTCGATGGCATTTTCAAGTGAAACGAGTTGAGGCTTGGACCCAGAAACGGCATTCCTTACGTCACGCGGATAAGTTTACTGGGAAAAAAACAACAACTAAATGGTGTAGGAACAATCTACACTCAGGCTTCGAGTTTCTTTTGCCGCGCCTCTCTGACTGTTTAGTTAGGGGGCTCACTAGGTTTCGGAACAGACCTCTTCTTCATTACTTCAAGTAGTTCGAAGACTTGTAGAAGCAAGCACGAATTACAGAAAATAGGAGATTTTGCTTTTTACAGTACACTCTAAAAAAAATGCTGAGTCAAAAACAGCCCAATTTGGGTTGAAAATGGACTAACCCAGCAATTGGGTTGTTTTAACCCAACGATTGAGTTGTTTTAACCCCGCAATTGGATTGTTTTAACCCAACGATTGAGTTGTTTTAACCCCGCAATTTGATTGTTTTAACCCAACGATTGAGTTGTTTTAACCCCGCAATTGGGTTGTTTTAACCCAACGATTGAGTTGTTTTAACCCCGCAATTGGATTGTTTTAACCCAACGATTGAGTTGTTTTAACCCCACAATTGGGTTGTTTTAACCCCGCAATTGGATTGTTTTAACCCAGCGAATGGGTTAAATGTTGCTTAAGACAACCCAATCACTGGGCGAGTCCATTTTCAACCCAACTTGGGTTGTTTTTAGTCCAGCAGTTTTAGGGTGTAGCTTTTGTTAGCGCTATAGGTTTAGCGTGCACTGAAAAAAATAAAAATGGTGTAGGAACAATGTACACTCAGAAATTGCTGTTTGACTTTGTGCATGTTCTAAAGCATCTCTTGATTGATGTTTCTGCAGTTACGGGAGAGTCTATGCAACCACTGACCCATATCACCACACCATCGGCCCGGCGGCCACATACAGCGTGGGGACCATGGTAAGAGAAACACACACACAAACACACACACACACACTGTTTCCCATGATCAGGGACCCTCCCTTTCCATCGCATATGAGCCGGGAGTGTTTAGCGTGTGTTTCTGTGAGACGTCTTCTCCATGACACGCTCGCTGACCAGAGCAAGTCCGTCGGTTAATGTCTGTTTTTAGCTAGCGTTTGCAGCTAACATCAAAGATGAAGGCACTAATGGGCTCGTCGTTTGCTCTCCGTTTCCCCCAAATTAAGGAGCATGTGACGCATGCAGCAGTGTGCCGTGGGACAGACTCGACTACAGGACGGATGGTTCATTTCCAATCAGAAAGAAACGAATGACTCTTATTTGGCACTCCGGCACGCGTGCAGTTTCTCAACGACGAGGACGTCAGCGAAAATAAATAAATTAAAAGCAAATAAGAAGTAAAAAGAAGCAGTAAAGAGTTCCCCGGTGCAGCTGCTAGCTAAAAGCTT
Organism: Pseudorasbora parva; assembly: GCF_024679245.1. Taxonomy (NCBI): domain Eukaryota; kingdom Metazoa; phylum Chordata; class Actinopteri; order Cypriniformes; family Gobionidae; genus Pseudorasbora; species Pseudorasbora parva. The sequence goes on along the minus strand of NC_090173.1, from coordinate 10,780,681 downwards.
TCATTAATTAAGACGCTTTGTTTGAAACTCTCCTCATTTACTTAATTAAGACTGTGCCTGTACGCTTTGCCTTAATTCCTGCTTCCCTGCAAATTTCCTTCCTTGTTTCTTCCTCAACAGTGTGAAAAATGAGCCCATCACGGAGCCGAAAAGCCCCGTCAGCGGGCGGCTCTGTTCCCAAACGCAGTGAGCTGTCTGTCTCTAGACTGAGCAGTTAGTTTGATGGATATTTTTGTTGCAATGCATTCTTGGATTGTACTCTAAGTTGGTTTCGTTTCTTGTTTTGACTCATTTTCCATCGCAAATATCGAAGCATTCTTAAATCAAGATATATTTACACAAGATGCAAAATGACATGCAATTAAATGATCTAAATCTAGTCAGATTATGCCTAAAATGAGAACAGGTATCTGGCTCAAAAAATACCCCTTTCCCTCTTTTAATGAAGTTTATTTTTCTTGTCCCATTGGCAGACATTTCTATCGCTAAACAGTTTCTCAAAAATATGTATCTTGATCAGTTTTGCTATTACCTTTTCTTTTCTTTTTATAAATGGTACATTTTCAATGATTGAAATGCAGCTGAAATATAATAAAACATACATGGAATTAGATGAAAAATTTTGGTTTATTGTTAACTAAACGATTACAAATATTTTTTTGGTAATTGAAATGCAGCTGAAATATAATATAATAAAATATAAATTAAATGAAAATAAACACAATTAACTATTAAACATAGTTTTGAGTCATTTCAATAAAGCTGAAATACAATATAAATTATATTAGATGGATAAACTTCAAATGATTGGTAATTTAAATAAATCTAAAATAAAATATAAATTAAAATAAATTACATTCTGGTAATTGGAATAAAATAAAATAAAACTTGGATGGGAAGAAAAAAAAGTAAAGTAAAGAAAATGTAGAAATGTTGCCTTGGCTAATAATTTGACGTACTGAAATTAACTTTTTCTCTCATAATTATCACTTCTTAAATCGTAATCACAACTTATTGTTATATTTTGTACTTATTCTCGCCATTTCAATTTAGCATATCAGAATTTGACTTTTTAAGTCATAACTGTTGATTTTTAATCTCATAATTATGATTTAAGTCACAAATCTGACTTCATATATTTATGACTGTCATAATGTCGGCTTTTGTCACAATTGATTTTTTGTCATAATTTAAATGTTTTATCTCATAATTATCACTTCTTAAATCATAATTACAACTTTGTCATAATGTTGACTTATTCAATTTTATTAATTACTTAATAAAGCTGAATAGAAATTTACAACAAACGCAAAAAAATGAAATCAAAGTAAATGGAACATTTAAACTTATTGTTAACTGAACTATTTAAAATACTTTCCAGTGATTGAAACATTTATAAAAAATACATTTGAATGAAAAAGATAAAACATAAAATAAATGCGAAAATTAGACATGTTGCCTACTAACTGAAATAATTTGAAGAATTAAAACAAATACAAATATGAGTTAAATAGAAATGTAGAACAAAAGCACATAATAAAATGACAAAAACTAATTCCGAATGTCAGTAAATACTGTAATAGTATATAAATAACACTGATCTTGATTTAAGAATGTGTCGATGTTGTTCGATGTTGAAAAGCCTTTTTTTTTTTAGGCCAGATTTGTCCGAAGGCTTTGAGTTTGTTTTGACGCCGCGTCTCTCTGAGTGTCTGGTTCGGGGGCTCACTCGGTTTGGGAACAGACCCAGACCCAGTTTTCAGTGTGTGTTTGAGTACTGATGCAGAAGAACCTGAGAGCACTCTTTCATCATGACTGATTAACGCGGCGGCGCGTTAGCTTTTTGCTTCTAAAATCCCTTTAATAATTAGTTCCTCTGAGGTTGCATTAAATTCTCTTTGCTGGTTTTCCCAGCGTCATGAAATTGCAGAAGGCTTCCACCCCAACCAGCGAGCGGGTTCCCCCTTAAATTAGGGAGAGTTATCCTTTGAAGGTCTGGGGTAAATTACGCGGCCGGTCCGGTATCACAGGGCGCGCTGGAAGACCAGCGCCAGCTTTCTACGTGCCGAACTTTAAAGAGAATAATTGCACTCGCCTTTGAACAGCATCGGCATTAATTTGATGTTTCGCAGTTTGAGCTCTATAATGCTTTCAAAGGCGACGAGGCCATTTCTGCACAATACGGGCAGACGGAGCGCTAGTGGAAGTGCTAGTTAGTGACTCGGTAATGAGATGCCCCAAAAAACCACGCCGATCCCTTCACGGGCCGCTCCACCCCCTGATCTCACCGCTATTAAAGGGAAGTTTCCTAAACCAGAGTTCTCAGAGTTCAAAATATGAATGTTCTTGCTTTGCGATTATGTCTGCATCAGCAAACACACACACACACACTCACTGACACACACCGTTAAATCAATGCCTATAATGGCCTGAGTGGAATGAAGTGCAACAACCTTGGTTCCGGAAGTATATTTCCCATTTGTTTTCCCCATAGGGATTTTATTAAAGATTCATAATTCATGAAGCACAAACTTTGATTTGGCATTAAAGTATGGAAGCCCATTTATGCCACATGAGATAAAAAAAAAACATAACTGTGACATAAAAAGTCAAATTATGACGGTATGAGACAAAGTCAAAATTATGATTTTAAAAGTTGAAATTATTACATACTAAATCAAAATTATGAGATTTAAATGCCCCAATTATCAATTAACTCATAATTATTAGAACAAAAAAGTGATAATTATGACATAGAAAGTCAAAATGATGACATGGTAAATCATAATTATGAGATAAAGTTAAATTATGACCTTAAAAGTCAAAAAATCTAATTATTATATACTAAACCAAAATTATGAGATTTAAATGTCTCGATTATCACTCAACTCATAATTATGAGAATAACAAGTGATAATTATGACATATGATTTACCAATGAAATGGTAAATCATAATTGAGATAAAGTTAAATTATGACCTTAAAAGTCATAATTATAACAGTCAGAAATTGAAATTATTATATACTAAACTAAAATTATGAGATTTAAATGTCTCAGTTATCACTCAACTCATAATTATGAGAATAACAAGTCAAAATGATGACATGGAAATTCACATTTATGACATGTTAAATCATAATTATGAGATAAAGTTAAATTATGACCTTAAAAGTCATAATTATGACAGTCAATTTTTATTTTATTTTATTATTATTATATACTAAACCAAAATTATGAGATTAAAATGTCTCAATTATCACTTAACTCATAATTATGAGAATAACAAGTGATAATTATGACATAGAAAGTCAAAATAATGAAATGGTAAATCATAATTATGAGATAAAGTTAAATTATGACCTTAAAAGTCATAATTATAACAGTCAGAAGTAGAAATTATTATATACTAAACCAAAATTATAAGATTTAAATGTCTCAATTATCACTCAACCCATAATTATGAGAATAACAAGTCAAAATGATGACATGGAAATTCACATTTATGACATGTTAAATCATAATTATGAGACACATTCACAAAGTCATAATTATGACAGTCAATTTTTTTATTATTATTATATACTAAACCAAAATTATGAGATTAAAATGTCTCAATTATCACTTAACTCACAATTACGTGAGAACAAAAAGTCAAAATTATGACATTTATTTAAAATTGTGATTATTGTGAAAAAGTGATTGAGATAAAAGGTTAAAATTTTGACACAAAAAGTTAAGATTGACCAGATAATTGTGACTTTATGACAAGTTATAATTATGAGATGGAAAATAAAGTCAATTTTTTTTTTCTGAAAAGCTTTTTTATGAGGCAAAAAAAGTAACATTTATGACTTAAAAAGTCAAAATGATTACATACTAATTCAAATAATGAGAATAAGTCAACATTATGACATAAAGTTGTAATTATGATTTAAGAAGTGATGATTATGAGATAAAACGTTTAAATTATGACACAAAAAGACAATTGTGACAAATGTCGACATTATGACATTTATAAATATATGAAGTCAGATTTGTGACTTAAATCATAATTATGAGATTAAAAATGAACAGTTATGACTTAAAAAGTCAAATTCTGATATGCTAAATTGAAATGGTGAGAATAAGTACAAAATATAACAATGAGTTGTGATTATGACTTAAGGAGTGATAATTATGAGAGAAAAAGTTAAAATTATGACACTGGCAATTGTGGCATAAAAGTCGAAATTCCGACTATAATTTCAACAGTGATTTTTGATTTTTTAACTCTTTTTCATAATTTTGATTTGTCATTTTGACTTTTTAACATCATAATTGCAGTGTTTATATCACAATTTACTTAAGTCCGTTTCGACAGTCTATCACAGTTTCGACTTTTTGTCATGATTTGATATTTGTATCTAATACCTACCACTTTATAAGTCATAATTACAACTTAATATGTCAATTTCGACTTCATTAAGAATTTGTGTGTCGTCATAATTATGACCTTTTTATGTCATAATGGTGGTCTTATGTGGCAGAAATGGGTTGTTTAGGCACGATTCTGACCAGCGTAATCGATCTCTGTGGAAAAACAGAAACTCTTTTACTATTGGCCAAAATGGGATCACAAAAATTAAATTTCTTGTTAACATTCAAAACTATAGAATATGACGACATCCGCTTCGGGGAACCCCGGAAATGTAAAAAAGGGGCAAAATCACGGGACACTCTCAGAAAAACATTTGGACAGCATAAATGGACAACTGTGTACACACTCTTACAAAAAAAGGGGCTCTATATAGAACCATACACTCTAAAAAAAAAAATCTGGGTAAAAAAACAGCCCAATGTTGGGTCAAATATGGACTAACCCAGCAATTGGGTTGTTTTAACCCAGCGATTGGGTTGTCTTAAGCAAATATTTAACCCAACCGCAGGATTAAAACAACCCAATTGCTGGGTTAGTCCGTATTTGACCCAACATTGGGTTAAAACAACCCAGCATTTTTTAGAGTGTAGGGTTCTTTACTCAACTCCAAAGAACCTTTTATGCTAAAAAGGTTCTATAACGACTAGAAAGAACCCTTTGGCACAAAGGGTCTTTAGCCTTGTATTCATTCATATGTGACATTATTCTGCAACATCTTGTAGTTGTAATTAAATTCTTGTTTATTAAACTGTTCTACACTCTAAAAAATGATGGGTTGTTTTAACCCAATTTTGGGTCAAATATGGACTAACCCAGCAATTGGGTTGTTTTATTCCCACGGTTGGGTTAAATATTTGCTTAAGACAACCCAATCGCTGGGTTAAAACAACCCAACTGCTGGGTTAGTCCATATTTGACCCAACATTGGGTTGTTTTTTACTCATAATTTTTTAGAGTGTAGTAACTTAATATCACATTTTAATCATTGTGTGGATTTTTGTAGAAAAAAAAATGAAATGGCACTCTTGGTGCGATATTGATAAACTACATAAAATGAGATAAATATATATACATTTTCTAACCCCCATATCTTGAATTTTGTGATCATTCATAAATGAATTTGAATACACTGAATAATGCAGTGAAATCCAGAAAGGACAAAACAAATGAAAATGAATGAACCCCTAAAGGTTCCATATTGAACTTCTTCCTGGTTACAAAGAAACCCTAAAGAGTCCTTTGATTGAACCCTTAAAAAGAGTTCTATATAGAACCTTTATGGGTTCCAAATACGTGTCGATAGAACCTTTTAAGGTTCTATATAGAACCTTTTCTTCTAAGAGTGTACATTATACTCTCAGAAAAAAGGTACAGTGCTGTCACTGGGGCGGTACCCTAAGGTACAAAAGTAAAAAGGTACATCTTTGATACATATTAGTACTTTAGGAGTGCGTATTAGTACCTTAAAGGTTCATATTAGTACTTTAGGAGTGCGTATTAGTACCTTAAAGGTTCATATTAGTACTTTAGGAGTGAGTATTAGTACCTTAAAGGTTCATATTAGTACTTTAGGAGTGCGTATTAGTACCTTAAAGGTTCATATTAGTACTTTAGGAGTGCGTATTAGTACCTTAAAGGTTCATATTAGTACTTTAGGAGTGAGTATTAGTACCTTAAAGGTTCATATTAGTACTTTAGGAATGTGTATTAGTACCTTAAAGGTTCATATTAGTACTTTAGGAGTGCGTATTAGTACCTTAAAGGTTCATATCAGTACTTTAGGAGTGCGTATTAGTACCTTAAAGGTTCATATCAGTACTTTAGGAGTGCGTATTAGTACCTTAAAGGTTCATATCAGTACTTTAGGAGTGTGTATTAGTACCTTAAAGGTTCATATTAGTACTTTAGGAGTGCGTATTAGTACCTTAAAGGTTCATATTAGTACTTTAGGAGTGCGTATTAGTATCTTAAAGGTTCATATTAGTACTTTAGGAGCGCGTATTAGTACCTTAAAGGTTCATATCAGTACTTTAGGAGTGTGTATTAGTACCTTAAAGGTTCATATTAGTACTTTAGGAGCGCGTATTAGTACCTTAAAGGTTCATATCAGTACTTTAGGAGTGCGTATTAGTACCTTAAAGGTTCATATCAGTACTTTAGGAGCGCGTATTAGTACCTTAAAGGTTCATATTAGTACTTTAGGAGTGCGTATTAGTACCTTAAAGGTTCATATTAGTACTTTAGGAGCGCATATTAGTACCTTAAAGGTTCATATTAGTACTTTAGGAGTGCGTATTAGTACCTTAAAGGTTCATATTAGTACTTTAGGAGTGAGTATTAGTACCTTAAAGGTTCATATTAGTACTTTAGGAGTGCGTATTAGTACCTTAAAGGTTCATATTAGTACTTTAGGAATGTGTATTAGTACCTTAAAGGTTCATATTAGTACTTTAGGAGTGCGTATTAGTACCTTAAAGGTTCATATTAGTACTTTAGGAATGTGTATTAGTACCTTAAAGGTTCATATTAGTACTTTAGGAGCGCGTATTAGTACCTTAAAGGTTCATATTAGTACTTTAGGAGTGCGTATTAGAACCTTAAAGGTTCATATTAGTACTTTAGGAGTGCGTAGTAGTACCTTAAAGGTTCATATCAGTACTTTAGGAGTGTGTATTAGTACCTTAAAGGTTCATATTAGTACTTTAGGAGTGAGTATTAGTACCTTAAAGGTTCATATCAGTACTTTAGGAGCGCGTATTAGTACCTTAAAGGTTCATATCAGTACTTTAGGAGTGTGTATTAGTACCTTAAAGGTTCACATCAGTACTTTAGGAGAGCGTATTAGTACCTTAAAGGTTCATATCAGTACTTTAGGAGTGCGTATTAGTACCTTAAAGGTTCATATCAGTACTTTAGGAGTGTGTATTAGTACCTTAGAGGTTCATATTAGTACTTTAGGAGCGTGTATTAGTACCTTAAAGGTTCATATCAGTACTTTAGGAGCGTGTATTAGTACCTTAAAGGTTCATATTAGTACTTTAGGAGTGCGTATTAGTACCTTAAAGGTTCATATTAGTACTTTAGGAGTGCGTATTAGTACTTTAGGAGTGCGTATTAGTACCTTAAAGTTTCATATCAGTACTTTAGGAGCACGTATTAGTACTTTAGGAGTGCGTATTAGTACCTTAAAGGTTCATATCAGTACTTTAGGAGTGCGTATTAGTACTTTAGGAGTGCGTATTAGTACCTTAAAGGTTCATATTAGTACTTTAGGAGCGCGTATTAGTACCTTAAAGGTTCATATCAGTACTTTAGGAGCGCGTATTAGTACCTTAAAGGTTCATATTAGTACTTTAGGAGCGCGTATTAGTACCTTAAAGGTTCATATCAGTACTTTAGGAGTGCGTATTAGTACCTTAAAGGTTCATATCAGTACTTTAGGAGTGCGTATTAGTACCTTAAAGGTTCATATCAGTACTTTAGGAGTGCGTATTAGTACCTTAAAGGTTCATATCAGTACTTTAGGAGTGCGTATTAGTACTTTAGGAGTGCGTATTAGTACCTTAAAGGTTCATATTAGTACTTTAGGAGTGCGTATTAGTACCTTAAAGGTTCATATTAGTACTTTAGGAGCGCGTATTAGTACTTTAGGAGTGCGTATTAGTACCTTAAAGGTTCATATTAGTACTTTAGGAGTGCGTATTAGTACCTTAAAGGTTCATATTAGTACTTTAGGAGCGCGTATTAGTACTTTAGGAGTGCGTATTAGTACCTTAAAGGTTCATATTAGTACTTTAGGAGCGCGTATTAGTACTTTAGGAGTGCGTATTAGTACCTTAAAGGTTCATATTAGTACTTTAGGAGCGCGTATTAGTACTTTAGGAGTGCGTATTAGTACTTTAGGAGTGCGTATTAGTACCTTAAAGGTGCATATTAGTACTTTAGGAATGTGTATTAGTACCTTAAAGGTTCATATTAGTACTTTAGGAGTGCGTATTAGTACCTTAAAGGTTCATATTAGTACTTTAGGAGCGCGTATTAGTACTTTAGGAGTGCGTATTAGTACCTTAAAGGTTCATATTAGTACTTTAGGAGTGCGTATTAGTACCTTAAAGGTTCATATTAGTACTTTAGGAGCGCGTATTAGTACTTTAGGAGTGCGTATTAGTACCTTAAAGGTTCATATTAGTACTTTAGGAGTGCGTATTAGTACCTTAAAGGTTCATATTAGTACTTTAGGAGCGCGTATTAGTACTTTAAAGGTTCATATTAGTACTTTAGGAGTGCGTATTAGTACCTTAAAGGTTCATATTAGTACTTTAGGAGCGCGTATTAGTACCTTAAAGGTTCATATTAGTACTTTAGGAGCGCGTATTAGTACTTTAGGAGTGCGTATTAGTACCTTAAAGGTTCATATTAGTACTTTAGGAGTGCGTATTAGTACCTTAAAGGTTCATATTAGTACTTTAGGAGCGCGTATTAGTACTTTAGGAGTGCGTATTAGTACCTTAAAGGTTCATATTAGTACTTTAGGAGTGCGTATTAGTACCTTAAAGGTTCATATTAGTACTTTAGGAGTGCGTATTAGTACCTTAAAGGTTCATATTAGTACTTTAGGAGTGCGTATTAGTACCTTAAAGGTTCATATTAGTACTTTAGGAGTGCGTATTAGTACTTTAGGAGCGCGTATTAGTACTTTAGGAGTGCGTATTAGTACCTTAAAGGTTCATATTAGTACTTTAGGAGCGCGTATTAGTACTTTAGGAGTGCGTATTAGTACTTTAGGAGCGCTTATTAGTACTTTAGGAGTGCGTATTAGTACTTTAGGAGCGCGTATTAGTACTTTAGGAGTGAGTATTAGTACCTTAAAGGTTCCTATTAGTACTTTAGGAGCGCGTATTAGTACCTTAAAGGTTCATATTAGTACTTTAGGAGTGAGTATTAGTACCTTAAAGGTTCATATCAGTACTTTAGGAGCGCATATTAGTACCTTAAAGGTTCATATCAGTACTTTAGGAGTGCGTATTAGTAACTTAAAGGTTCATATTAGTACTTTAGGAGTGCATATTAGTACCTTAAAGTTTTATATCAGTACTTTAGGAGTGCGTATTAGTACCTTAAAGGTTCATATCAGTACTTTAGGAGTGCGTATTAGTACCTTAAAGGTTCATATTAGTACTTTAGGAGCGCGTATTAGTACCTTAAAGGTTCATATTAGTACTTTAGGAGTGCGTATTAGTACCTTAAAGGTTCATATTAGTACTTTAGGAGTGAGTATTAGTACCTTAAAGGTTCATATTAGTACTTTAGGAGTGCGTATTAGTACCTTAAAGGTTCATATCAGTACTTTAGGAGTGTGTATTAGTACCTTAAAGGTTCATATTAGTACTTTAGGAGTGCGTATTAGTACCTTAAAGGTTCATATCAGTACTTAAGGAGCGCGTATTAGTACCTTAAAGGTTCATATCAGTACTTTAGGAGTGTGTATTAGTACCTTAAAGGTTCATATCAGTACTTTAGGAGTGAGTATTAGTACCTTAAAGGTTCATATCAGTACTTTAGGAGTGCGTATTAGTACCTTAAAGGTTCATATCAGTACTTTAGGAGTGTGTATTAGTACCTTAAAGGTTCATATCAGTACTTTAGGAGTGCGTATTAGTACCTTAAAGGTTCATATCAGTACTTTAGGAGTGCGTATTAGTACCTTAAAGGTTCATATTAGTACTTTAGGAGTGAGTATTAGTACCTTAAAGGTTCATATTAGTACTTTAGGAGTGCGTATTAGTACCTTAAAGGTTCATATCAGTACTTTAGGAGTGCGTATTAGTACCTTAAAGGTTCATATTAGTACTTTAGGAGTGAGTATTAGTACCTTAAAGGTTCATATTAGTACTTTAGGAGTGCGTATTAGTACCTTAAAGGTTCATATTAGTACTTTAGGAGTGAGTATTAGTACCTTAAAGGTTCATATTAGTACTTTAGGAGTGCGTATTAGTACCTTAAAGGTTCATATCAGTACTTTAGGAGTGTGTATTAGTACCTTAAAGGTTCATATTAGTACTTTAGGAGTGCGTATTAGTACCTTAAAGGTTCATATCAGTACTTTAGGAGCGCGTATTAGTACCTTAAAGGTTCATATCAGTACTTTAGGAGTGTGTATTAGTACCTTAAAGGTTCATATCAGTACTTTAGGAGTGCGTATTAGTACCTTAAAGGTTCATATCAGTACTTTAGGAGCGCGTATTAGTACCTTAAAGGTTCATATTAGTACTTTAGGAGCGTGTATTAGTACCTTAAAGGTTCATATCAGTACTTTAGGAGCGTGTATTAGTACCTTAAAGCTTCATATTAGTACTTTAGGAGTGTGTATTAGTACCTTAAAGGTTCATATTAGTACTTTAGGAGTGTGTATTAGTACCTTAAAGGTTCATATCAGTACTTTAGGAGTGTGTATTAGTACCTTAAAGGTTCATATCAGTACTTTATGAGTGCGTATTAGTACCTTAAAGGTTCATATCAGTACTTTAGGAGCGTGTATTAGTACCTTAAAGGTTCATATTAGTACTTTAGGAGCGTGTATTAGTACCTTAAAGGTTCATATCAGTACTTTAGGAGCGTGTATTAGTACCTTAAAGCTTCATATTAGTACTTTAGGAGTGCGTATTAGTACCTTAAAGGTTCATATTAGTACTTTAGGAGTGCGTATTAGTACTTTAGGAGTGCGTATTAATACCTTAAAGTTTCATATCAGTACTTTAGGAGCACGTATTAGTACTTTAGGAGTGCGTATTAGTACCTTAAAGGTTCATATCAGTACTTTAGGAGTGCGTATTAGTACTTTAGGAGTGCGTATTAGTACCTTAAAGGTTCATATTAGTACTTTAGGAGCGCGTATTAGTACCTTAAAGGTGCATATTAGTACTTTAGGAGCGCGTATTAGTACCTTAAAGGTTCATATCAGTACTTTAGGAGTGCGTATTAGTACCTTAAAGGTTCATATCAGTACTTTAGGAGTGCGTATTAGTACCTTAAAGGTTCATATCAGTACTTTAGGAGTGCGTATTAGTACTTTAGGAGTGCGTATTAGTACCTTAAAGGTTCATATTAGTACTTTAGGAGTGCGTATTAGTACCTTAAAGGTTCATATTAGTACTTTAGGAGCGCGTATTAGTACTTTAGGAGTGCGTATTAGTACCTTAAAGGTTCATATTAGTACTTTAGGAGTGCGTATTAGTACCTTAAAGGTTCATATTAGTACTTTAGGAGCGCGTATTAGTACTTTAGGAGTGCGTATTAGTACCTTAAAGGTTCATATTAGTACTTTAGGAGTGCGTATTAGTACCTTAAAGGTTCATATTAGTACTTTAGGAGCGCGTATTAGTACTTTAGGAGTGCATATTAGTACCTTAAAGGTTCATATTAGTACTTTAGGAGTCCGTATTAGTACCTTAAAGGTTCATATTAGTACTTTAGGAGCGCGTATTAGTACTTTAGGAGTGCGTATTAGTACCTTAAAGGTTCATATTAGTACTTTAGGAGTGCGTATTAGTACCTTAAAGGTTCATATTAGTACTTTAGGAGTGCGTATTAGTACTTTAGGAGTGCGTATTAGTACTTTAGGAGCGAGTATTAGTACTTTAGGAGTGCGTATTAGTACCTTAAAGGTTCATATTAGTACTTTAGGAGTGTGTATTAGTACCTTAAAGGTTCATATTAGTACTTTAGGAGTGAGTATTAGTACCTTAAAGGTTCATATCAGTACTTTAGGAGTGAGTATTAGTACCTTAAAGGTTCATATCAGTACTTTAGGAGCGCGTATTAGTACCTTAAAGGTTCATATCAGTACTTTAGGAGCGCGTATTAGTACCTTAAAGGTTCATATCAGTACTTTAGAAGTGCGTATTAGTACCTTAAAGGTTCATATTAGTACTTTAGGAGTGTGTATTAGTACCTTAAAGGTTCATATCAGTACTTTAGAAGTGCGTATTAGTACCTTAAAGGTTCATATTAGTACTTTAGGAGTGCGTATTAGTACCTTAAAGGTTCATATTAGTACTTTAGGAGTGAGTATTAGTACCTTAAAGGTTCATATTAGTACTTTAGGAGTGAGTATTAGTACCTTAAAGGTTCATATTAGTACTTTAGGAGTGCGTATTAGTACCTTTTTGGTTTTGTACATTAGAGTACCGCCCCAGTGACAGAAATGTACCTTTTTTTCTGACAGTGTATTTACCCCTAAAAGTCGTTAGTAGTATCTTAAGGGTACATATTACCACTCTAGGGTACTAAATGAGGTGCTCAACACTGTCCTTTTCTGGGTCCTGCCTCGGTCTATGGAGAAAATGAATGGGATTTAACTCTTGGAACTGTGTTCTAAAGGAAGGAAGTTTGAGGGAGCGGGAGTTCCGCCGTTGCCGTGGCCGCCAGCTTGACTCTGATTGGTGCTCTGTCATCTTTGATGTTGCAGGCGAGCCTGTACAGAGGAGGCTGCAGCCGCTTCACGCCCTACTAAAGAGAGACTAAAGCACTGATAACTCAAACTAACACTAGACTCGCTCTGCTACACGGAGCACCATTTACTAATGCTTCCAGGTCACCCCATGACCTCCTCCCGACGACGCTCTCTCAAGCCGTGGTGGACGTTGTGGAAATCAGAAGAGCAGCTCATTAATGTGGATTTCCCTTTTTTGGCATTTGTGTTTGGTCTGCTTGGAAGCCGTTTAGATGTTTGGCTTGTTTGGTTTGTTTCATCGTTGATCATTTTATGGGGTTTTATTGTGTACATAAGCTGCTAGTGTGAATTCAGACATGAGACAGAAATATCTCAGGACTCTCTTCAAGTTTTCTCTGAACACACACCCGTCCCAGCAGGCATACCGCAGTGTGTGTGTGTGTGAGTGTGTGGTCTGAAGCAGCGAAGGGTTTCTATGCATGTCGCTCCAGAGATGAGAGGATTCGTCCCTCTCTCATTTGCACTAACAGATTTACCTCTGTACACAGTGACGATTCACTCGCGCTAACTGATGTCGAGCGTGTATGTGTGTTTGTGTGTGTGTGTGTGTGTGTGTGTGTGTGTGTGTGGGCATGTTTTTGTGACATATGAGGACACAAATGTGTATAATGACATGGGTATGACACAGGTATTACAGGAGAGGGTGAAATATGAGGACATTACCCATGTCCCCACTTTTCAAAGTGTGTGTGTGTGTGTGTGTGTGTGTGTGTGTGTGTGTGTGTGTGTGTGTGTGTGTGTGTGTGTGTGTGTGTGTGTGTGTGTGTGATGGGTATGTTTAGGGGCTGTGTGTGTGTGATGGGTAGGTTTAGGGGCAGTGTAAGGGGATAGAAAATACGGTTTGTACAGTATAAAAACCATTACGCCTATGGAATGTCCCCATATGTCACAAAAACAGACGTGTGTGTGTGTGTGTGTGTGTGTGTGAGACGCATGGACAGTCATATATTAAAGATCAATCCGTCGTTTGATATGTGGAAATAGTCATTTATAGGTTAACGAAGACACTCTGGGAGCAATATGTAGACAGAAAGTAGATTTAAAAAAATATATATGGAGAAATAAATCGATTTAAGAAAGCATAAGGAGATTTATTAAGACTTTGGGAGGTTTCAGATATGCAGAGAAATTAAAAAAACAAAGTTATTAGATTTAAGAATATATATAAGGAGACACAGGTTTAAGTAGACATAAACGGGAACACAGGAGAAATGGGCAAGACAAAATTATGAAATTAAGTTTAGGAGATAAAAAAGTTGAAATTATGACATACTGTTGAAATCGGCAAGTCAGTTGTGGCACAAGATGAAAGTTTTGACTGAAAAATGATTATCACTTTTTAAGTCATAACTTTGACTCAATATGTCAATTTAAACTTGTCATAATTCATTTTTTAAAGTCAATTTTGGCATTTTTTCTTATAATTATGACTTGTCACAATTGCTCATTTGTATGTCACAATTATGACTTTTTATCTCATAATTATCACTTTTTAAATCATAACCATCACTTACTATGCCAATTTCAACTTGTCATAATTATGATTTTTTTCCCTCTTAATTATCACTTTTTAAATCATAATTATGACTTTATATGTCAATTTCAACTTGTCATAATTATGACTTTTATGTTAATTTTGGCTTTTTTCCCCTCATAATTATGACATGTTAATTTTGACTTGGTATGTAATAATTCCTACTTTTAATGTCACAATTATGACTTATCTCGATTATCACTATGACATGTCATTTTCAACATCATATTTGTTTTTTTTTATTTCTTAATTATCACTTTTTGAATCATAACTATGACTTTAAATGTCAATTTGTGTCATAATTCTGACTTTTTATGTACATTTTGGCTTATTTCTCATAATAATGACTTGTCCATTTTGACTTAGTATCTCATAATTATGACTTTTTATCTCATAATTATAATTTTTTAAATAATAACTCACCTAATATGTAAATTTCAACCTGTCATAATTATGTTTTTGTTTTTTGTTTTATTTAATTAGCACTTTTGAAATCATAACTACACTCTAAAAAATTCTGGGTCAATTATGGACTAACTCAGCAATTGGGTTGTTTTAACCCAGCGGTTGGGTTGTCTTAAGCAAATATTTAACCCAACCGCAGGATTAAAACAACCCAATGTTGGGTCAATTATGGACTAACTCAGCAATTGGGTTGGGTTGTCTTAAGCAAATATTTAACCCAACCACAGGGTTTAAACAACCCAATCGCTCGAATAAAACAACCCAGTTGCTGGGTTAGTCCGTATTTGACCCAACATTGGGTTAAAACAACCCATAATTTTTTTAGAGTGTATGACTTTATATGTCAATTTGTGTCATAATTATGACTTTATGTCAATTTTGACGTATTTCTCATAATAATGACTTGTCCATTTTGACTTGGTATATAATAATACATTTTTTTGGTCATAATTGTTTTCTTATGTGGCACAAATTGGCACGGTTCTGTCACAAGTAGAAATGGCTAGATTTAAGAAAACACACTGAGATAGACAGCGAGGCATAAAGGAAAGTGTAAAGAGAGAGAATGCATGAAAAGAGGTATAGGGAGCCATGCGGAGAGCTCATCTAGATGACTGAATGATTAAATGTGAGCGAGACTTTACAGACCTGGGCCCGTATTTATCAAGCTTCTCAAAGTGCTATTTTAGTCTTAAGTGCTGAGAATAATTTGCCCGATGGTTTTCTTTTTTGATCAGCTGTTTGTGTAATGAGCACTTCCACACCGAATGCGAATGTGCCGAGGCGAAAAACGACATTTCGTTTTTTCGTTTCAGTTTCGATTTTTTTTACTCTAGCGGCGACAAAAACGGCTTCAACCAATAAAATACAAGGAAACAAAGGTGACGAAATGTCCAGTTGATGTCACGAGCTATTCAGTCAACATTAACCTTTACCAGGTATGGCACATCTCATGAGATTACAACTGTAGGTCTAGTCAAAGCTGTGCACCTGCAGCTGTGTTTACAGACAGCAATAACTTAAAGGTCCCGTTCTTCACGTGTTTTCGAAGCTTTGATTATGTTTACAGTGTGCAATATAACATGAGTTCATGTTTCGCGTGTAAAAACACAGTATTTTTCACACAATTCACTTATCTGTACAGCGCTGTTTCTTCTGCCCTAAAAACGGCCTGATGATTTCCTTGTTCTATGAAGTCCCTCCTTCAGAAACACGTAACGAGTTCTGATTGGACCAGCGCTTCCCGCACTGTGATTGGACAGCAGCTTAGCGCACTTTGCCCGGAAAGGTCCCACCTCTTACCATAACGGGGAGATGCCAGCGCTGAATGCGCAACGAGAGCAACGAGACCACGCCCCCTATTTTGCGTGTTCTTGTGGGCGGAGGGTTCGTCAACAAACGGTTCTAGTGACGTCACTCCTGAAGGAAGTGCAGCAGTGTAGTCCAAACCGGCCGTTCGCTGTAGGCTTTGAAAGGGAACTTCTGTTAAATAAAATATCTCGCTTGGCATTGAACTTTGAGCTTTATAATTTTACAGGTATTATTAATGCTCCAACAGCAACATTACACACTAACTAAAGTTTGAAAGATGAATCGCGAAGAATGGGACCTTTAAGTTAACCTTTTATAAATCGTTTTTTTAAACCTTGTGTCCGCGATTATGGAAAGTGAATGTGTTGCCATCAGTATGTCTGTGGCATTTAAATGTTTACATTGTGACTCGACTGGAAACAGTCCGGACCGATTGGTTCCTGAAGTGCGCGGTTTGTCTCGTCAGATGCGCTGCCGTCTCAGGAGGAGCTCCTCAAATTGTCCCAAAGACTTTAGAAAGTAAGTGCAGATTCAGAACCGGCCATGATAGTTTTTAAATGAAAAGCTCATCTTCACTGTCCGTGTTTTCTCACAGACGAATGTTTTGGACCGTTGGAGCTCTGAAACGTCGCAAATTCGTGTCGCGGCTGATGTGAATGGTTTTGACGCGAAATATTCGCTTATTCATTTCGCTTTTTCGTTACGCGTCCGGTGTGAAAGCGCCTTTACTCTCCCAGTTATTTAAGACAGCTCGAGAGGTCTCTGAAGTGGTCAGGAGTGTCCAGTAAGGGCTTGTGATGGCGCTGAGGAGACAGAGACGTGCGCAAATCTTTCAAGAGAGGGAGAATGTGTTTGACGACGAGCAGTTAATCAAACGGTATCGTCTGGACAGAGCAGGCATCATCTTTTTCAGCGCTGGTTAACGTTGGGTTTTATAATAAATAAATAAAAAATGCTGTTCGACTAATTCAGCAAGCAGTAGCGATCGCTTCTTCCTCCTGCCAGTTCGGTTTTCTTTTGGAATCCACGGTGGCTGATTATATAAAAAAATCTAGGCTATAAATAGGCAGGTCAGTTAACAGCACACTAGTTTAAAAATTGTAATTAAGACATGGATGAAAACATGTTTATCTTTCATTTCAAATGTGTACATTATAATGTATTTTCTTGAACTCTTCATTGTCAAGTGTGTGTTGGATGTAAACTCCTCTTATGCGTGGCTCACACTACAGGAGGTTTAGGCCGATTTATGCCCGATTTTTCCCTCCCGAGACTCGGAGAAAAAATCTTTTCCAGGACTCGATCGGTTCTGATGTTCGGCGCAGATTATCTGGTAATGTGAGGCGTTCACAGATCAAATCTTGCACCACCCGATCTGCTCTCACGCAAATCGGGTTCGCCCCGATCATATCCAATGTGTTTGATATTTATCAGGATGAGCAAGACTGTAATAACGTCAGTACTGTCACAATAGCCAATAGGAAACAAGTCTACGACGAGACGGACATTTTGAAATGGCGACCGCGAGTTGAGCTGCCATAGTTTGCTGTAGCTCTGAGAGAGAGAGAGAGAGAGAGAGAGAGAGAGAGAGAGAGAGAGATCAGCATTTCTAGCTTTTCATTTGACAGCACAAATCTACACTAACAGGTGACGATGGCTTCTGAACTAGGCAGCGGTAAACATTATAACGGTAAACATTCTGGCGCACTAGTGTGACCTAGCGCTCGTGCAGGTTCGCCTCAAATACTCAGAGATAAGAAAACAATAGATGACAGTCGTCTGAACGTTCCTTCACTTTATTCTCAGTCACACACACGTAATAACCAGCCTGAAAAACCCGCGACACTCCAGTACAATAAGTGCGCATGCTCCACCTTTATACGGCAACCCTGAGGGGAAAAACACGTCACACACACACACACACACACACACACACACACACACACACACACACACACACACACACACACACACACACACACACACACACACAGAGCGCCAGAACGACAGGATCAAATAAGGTTAATAAAATCACCTCCATTTCTCGCTGAAGAACTGACCATCTATGTTGAGCCCGTCTCCCCAACCATTGTCTAACCCACACTGGTTTACTCTTACAGTTTTGTTTTTTTCTCACAACAAACGATCATTATTGATACAGCGAGTTTTCATGCTACAGTAGGCCTTTCCATTTAGTTTTCACGCTTATGATCTGCTGCGTAGATCACGTGACGCACTTGTAGTGTGTGATGCTCCTCGATGTTCAAATCTTGTAGTGTGAGCATGTTTAAGATTTGAGGGAAGAAAATCTGCAAAGATTCTCCTGAAGTGTGTGCTGCACCCAGACTTTACAATCGGAGAGGATTTTAAAACTCCTGTAGTGTGAGCCAGGCATTAGGAACGTCACCATTCGATGTGGATTTATCTGAGAATATTCTTAAATAAGGACATCTGTTCAGTGATTGGTTCATGCCTATGACATCATCCAAAATCCTCTTTGTGGCACAGCAAAGTGTCGTGAATCGACTCTTAGACTGACACTTAAGATTGAGTCCTACACTTCACTTAAAGTATGATTGGGATGCTTGATAACTAACTTTTAAGCGCAGAATTTTTTTACTCTTAGGTAAATTCTTAGCTGTGTTCTTGTGAGTGATTCTAAGATGCTTGATAAATACGGACCCCTGAAGTCTCAGCATCCCAGTTCTGAGCTCGAATGTGATGTCAAACTGAATTCAGACGGATGTAATGTGCATGTGCTGTAAAAGATGTGATTTGAATTAGGGCTGAACTGAACTTGCATTGAACAGTGCACGTCGACTCGTGCGAAAGAGGTGAAGTTCTCAATGTTTACACACTATATATCGGCAGAATCTTTCACTCTTGAAAATAACGGGAGTTTCCGCAGTGATTTAATAGGGCTTTTCGTCACAGGAACTAGCCACCAGGGTGTCCCCTGGGGATGAAATGTTTCTCCAGGTTGCATTCACACCACCAGTATGATGCTAACTTAATTTAGATGCGCAATTCAACAACTTTGTGTAAAGGTTGAGAAGTGTCTGCACTTTTTACGTATTTTACTCTCAAGTAGGAGCAAAACAGTCTCGACGAGTCGAGCCACGAGCGCTGTGCTAAGTGAGCTGGTCGATAGTAATTAAGTTTGTGAAATGTAATAACATGGACATGTTTATTTTTATTTATGTATTTTCTCTGTTGCGTTCAGTGCTTTCTTCCGGAAACAACGGACCATATGATATTCCAAGTCACAGTTCATCACTTAGCACAGCGCTCGTGGCTCGACTCGTCAAGACTGTTTTCCAAGATGGCCGCCGTCTGTAAACGCGTAATGTACTGTGTTTATAAAGTATCTTCTTATTAAACTGTTTGTACACTTACAAAGTTCTCAATGCTTCGGTTTGCATGTAGGGACCCTCATTATGCTACCGTGTTAGTGTGAGGCTATTTTGAGTCTTGTTAGTGGCATTAACTAGCGATTTAATTTCACTTACTCTGTGCCCCATAGACTAGCGTTATAAGCTAATCTGTTTTTAGAGATAAAACTCTTTACATTCGATTTCCATGAAAACGCATCCCAGAGAATGATCTACTCGGTAACCATCTGTTAATCACCCCTAGAGGCATTTCTCACCGGAGTTGTCCTTTAATGCTAACTTACTAAATTGGTAACACAATGCTTAATATGTTGCTTATTTTTTTAATGCTTATACGGCCACCTAATATAAAGTGGGACCCAAAACCTTAATCACTTCTACATCTCCACTTTAACATTAATATTGCACAAAAAATAAAATGATATAACTTAATTTTAGCATTAACTGTCCCTTCTTAATGTAATTTAAATATTTTTAGTATTTAACAAGCTAAATCAATTCATACTAACTAACTAAATTAGTAACACCATGCTTAGTACGTTATTTATTTATTTATTTATTTATTTATTTATTTATTTATTTATTTATTTATTTATTTATTTATTTATTAGTTAAGGCCGCCTAATATAAAGTGGGACCCAAAACATTAATCACTACTAAATCTCCACTTTAACATTAATATTGCACAAAAAAAATGAAATTATATAAGACTTATTTTTAGCATTTACTGTCCCTTTTGAGTGTCATGGCAAAGCATGCTGGGAAATAGAAATCCCAGCTAAGTTTTGGTTAAATGTAAGTTTGTCTAAATTAAAAGAAACAAGTTCATTAAACTCAAAACAATGAAACAGTTCAGATTACTTACAATGTTAATACGATGAACATTTTTTGAGATTCGACAACCTTTAGTAAAATATTATTAAAAGATTTTGTAAGCATATTGGGTAATTGTGTGTTTTATTTGTGATGACGCAGCCAAATAGTGCTATTTTCATGATTTTTAAAAAATTTTATGTGGTTCAAATACAATAATATTTTGAGTTTCTATTTATTAAACAAATTTCCTTCATTGTATCAACTCAAATTTTTAATTTCAATAAGCTAAAAATTTTTACTTACTTTTTTAAGTTAAACCAACAAAAGACAACTTTTTTTTTTTTTTTTTGCAGTGTACTACATCTCCACTTTAACATTAATATTGCACAAAAAAATTAAATAACACTTTACTGTCCCTTTTGAGTGTCATGGCAAAGCATGCTGGGAAATAGAAATCCCAGCCAAGTTTCGGTTAAATGTAAGTTTGTCTAAATTAAAAGAAACAAGTTCATTAAACTCAAAACAATGAAACAGTTCAGATTACTTAAAAAGTTAATTTGATTGAACTAATTTGTTTAATTTGAGTTGGCTCTGCTCAGCTGAACGTTAGGGTTCGCAGTACACTTCTGCTAATGGTTTAGGTGTGAAAGCCCCGAGAGAAAAACCCCAGAAGAATATTTCAGTCAACAGAACAATTTTTTTTTTCCAGTGTGAAGAACATTTTAGTATTCTAAAGATTCCATGGATGTTAAAGATTCTTAACGGAACATTCCAATAAAGAACGTTGATTTTCAAGAGTGTTAAGAACGTCCGATTTGATCAAATCAGCTGCAGATTTCTGCATCTCTCAGAGATAACTCTATTATTTCTGTCGGGCGGCGTGTGACCCCGTTTACATAAGGCATTAACAGTGCTTTTTGTTTGTTTAGGGATTTTATCTTGCTGTTTTAAGAGAGAGAGCTCTTGTCAGTCTCAGATATTAAGGGCTGGGTGGGTTTATGACCAACCAAAGAGCAAGACTCCGGGAATAAAACTTCGGTCTAAATATTTAAAAAATGCCATCTTCTCTGAAGGGAAAATGCATGAAAGTGTAAAAGAATAGTTTACAATCCAGTTTAAATCACGTCACAAGTATATCTAGGTCTCCTCTCTGTATTTCCTGCACTGTTTTTGACATGATAATGCTGCTGAGGATGATAATATTCAACCAGATAGAGCCTCTGTAGATGTCAAAGATGTGAATTATTGTATATTTCCACTGTGTCGACTCACATTAATGTACAAACAACCAGCAGATGGGTTTAAACTTACACACGACATGTATTTGCTTATTGTTTTGATATATACTGTATTATTAATTACACAAGGGGTCGTATGAGCTCTTTTCAAAGCTATCCTGCAGCTCATAAAGTCAGCATATCAGCACAAGTATTGATATGAATATTACTCTCATCTATGAAGTCTTCAGGTCTCGACTCAGACCAGCGTGTTTACTGCTGTTTAAGCAAAAAAAATGACATAAAAGACACTTAGTTATAAAAAAAAAGAAGCAAAAAGGTTTGTAAATACATGTATATCTTCCTAAGCGTTTCAATACACACACATATACAGTATATATAGTGGATTTGAAATGTTAATATGTCAAACTCTGTAATTAATTTTTCTTTGTCTGAGAGTTTTGTCAAGAGTGCTTCGGTTTGATATATTCAACGCTGTATATGACGTGGTCTTTTTGCCCATTAAAATGATATTTGATGTTTATATATACAACTTCAGTATAATTCATGAATATAAAATAAAGAGCTTACATGAGCTGGGGTCTCTTTATTATATAATATACATTTATTATATTTGAGAATCATTAATTATGTTTGTGTCCTGTAAACGTTATGATTATGTCAAATGATTTGGCTTTGACTTTCTAAACTATATTTGTATAATTGTGGAGTTGGTGATGATCGAGTGAGTAAATTACAGCGGCTCCAAACACGTAGCTGGACACATTTCAGGGACAGTGATTATGATTTTGCTTTTGTCATTCTTTAAAAGAAATTACACTTGCCTTGATATTTTGTTATACAATACACCCGTGAGGAATCGTTCTCTTGCCCTCATGTCATTTGAAAACTGTATTCTGGAATTTTGTGTATATATATTATACACAATATTACATTATTTTATTTTTTTACATGTTTTCTATCTTGCTTTCCTGTTGAAATGTGTAAATATCCTTTAAAATTGCCTTGTTTATCATCCACACAAAGTTTTGATTGATTTTTAAAAAGAAAAAGTTTGTAAGTTCATGTATGTTTCTCTTGTTTAACATTTCAACACACACACACACACACACACACACACACACACACACACACACACACACACACACACACACACACACACACACACACACACACTCACACTTATATATATAGCCTATAACAAAAAATGCTTAAATTATAGGTTTTTTACAAAAAAAAATTGTTTGTTTTGCAGTATGATTGTGTGTGCGCGTGTGTGTGCGTGCGTGCGTGTGCGTGCATGCATGTGCGCGTGTGCGCGAGAGAGTGTGAGTGTGTATGTGAGAGAGAGAGTGTGAGAGAGGAGAGAGAGTGTGTGTGTGAGAGTGAGTGTGTGCGTGCATGCTTGTATGTGTGTGAGAGCGCTGTGTGTGTCTGAGAGAGAGAGCAGGAGTGTGTGTCTGTGTGTGTGAGCAGGAGATTGCGTGTGCGTGCGTGTGTGTGTGTGTTTGTGAGGAGAAGAGTGTGTGTGTGTGTGTGTGTGTAAATATATATATATATATATATATATAGCCTATAACAAAAAATGCTTAAATTATAGTTTTTTTAACTATTTTATATTTCTTTTTTTGTTTGTTTTTAAGTATGATTGTGTGTGTGAGCGAGCGAGAGAGTGTGTGAGTGTGTGAGTGTGTGTGTGTGTGTGTGTGTGTGTGTGTGTGTGTGTGTGTGTGTGTGTGTGTGTGTGTGTGTGTGTGTGTGTGTGTGAGAGAGTGTGTGTGCGTGCGTGCATGCTTGTATGTGTGTGTGAGCAGGAGAGTGTGTCTACGAGAGAGAGAGAGATAGCAGGAGTGTGTGTGAGCAGGAGTGTGTGTGGGTGCATGTTTGTGTGTTTGTGAGGAGAAGAGTGTGTGTGTGTGTGTGTGTGTAAAGAAAAGTGTGTTTTCTTTTATAATCATCATCTTTCGCCCCGGACATCGTGTCTCCACTTCCTTCCACAGTAGAAAAATGAAGCCAAAATATCCCAGGAATAGTCGTTGCCCATGACGTCCAAATTTGTGCAGTAGTGATCCTGAGGAGGTGAGGCGCGGTATCAGTCCCGCTCCCGCAGACTCAGGGTGCTTACACGACTCCGATCGACTAAAAATGAAAAAGTTTCGTGTTATTCACATACAGACGACAGCATTGTCAAAACGATCCTGGTTCGCACAGATCTGCGAAACGAGAACGATTAGAAATGCTGTGTTATTCATGTCAAGCCAGTAGGTGGCGACTTCTCTTTGTAAAGAAACGTGCACCTATAGACCAAACACGTCATGCACATGTGTTTTACGTGTTCACTCACTATTCTGGTCGTTTACACAGAAACAATCACGGTATCGCCATTTTTTAGTTTGAAAACGGTGTCAATCTCAAGCTCAGCTGTCAATCTTTGACGTTACAGTCCCTTTTTATAGCATCGAATAACTAAAAAACCAAACCCGCTGGGAAAATGGGCACTTGAGCATTTGTCAGCATGATGAGAACTTCCTGAAGTGATGGTTGAAATGTAGTTTTATTACATGGAGAGGGCGGGGTTTATGAGCTATACTGCATTCAGCCACCAGGGGGCGATCGGGACGCTTTGGCTTCACTTTTCAGGACGTGTGCGGCACGCTTGGTCCAAACACTTTTTGGGGCTGCTGTAAAATTTCACCCTAAAACTGAAAAATGATCTGAAACGAGAATGATTGCATTAATGCTCATCCGTCTGCTTCTGCTTTTTCAGTAAATACAGTGCAAGGAAAAAAAAAAACAGGAAGAGTGAGAGATTTGACCTGAACACAGGATCACCGTGAGAAAAAGAGGAGAATGAAGAAAAGTGTGTGTCGTGTGCCAGTGGAGAACATAAAGGATAAGAATATAAGCTACTACAAGTTATAGAAAGAAAGAAAACACATCCAGAAACATTTTATTTTTCTATATGTTATCGGAACGGAGACGGACAGTGAACTGACACTGATATGACTCTGCAGGGATCCTCACGCTACGGCCCCGCCCACAACATCACCCACCAATCAGACGGTGGGGGGAGGAGTCAACACATGCTGAAGGCTGCATGACAAATGTGTTTCCTGTGGGTGGAGTCGTCGCGCTCTCTGTGATTGGCCGCTTTGCAAACACACTTCCCAGAAAGGATGTCACCGCTCACGTCCTCATTGGTCATCAGACTTCATCGGACATCTTCCAGGATTCGAGTGGGTGGAGCCACTCCTTGAACCCTCCTGATTGGCCACGCTGCTGACCAACTTCCTGTGGTGTTCCTGGTTAGCACTCTGAAATTAAAGATGTCAACTACTGATCAATGGTGTCCGGAGGCGGAGTCAGAGGTGAGGGTGGGGCTTCAGAAGGGGTGGAGCAAAGTCTCAAATTACAATTTACATAGGAATGGTTTTACACTGATATTCATTCAGTCGTTCATGTTTCATTTAGAAGGCTATTAACTTTGTTTTACATTCAAACACTGCACATATTATATAATGTATGACCTTAGGCATTTAATTTGCCTTTTATTCACATTTATTTAACCCTCATCCTTCCCCCGGGTCATTTTGACCCGAAATCTACATTTTTGTATTTTGTATTATTGAGTGTTGATTGGAGTGGTCTAAGACCCTCTGACTTATGTCGCGCTTGAAACACGAATGCACAAAAAAAAAAAAAAAATTGTGGATTCGAGAAGTTTTGTGTTTGAAATGTAAAAAAGTAACAAATCCTTCCCCTCGCGGGTCAATTTGACCCCCCTCAGGAATTAATGAATGTGAGGAATGCTTCAGTACACAGAAAAACCTAATAATTCTCAAAATGCACACTAAAAACGCTAAAACTTTACCAAGAAATTAATTTATAATGTCTACATGTGTGTTTGAATGCATACTGAAGAGATAAGACAGCTTTTTTTTCAGCACCATAAAGAGCTATAAGGTCAGTGAAATATCATGTTATAATATTATTTTTCCACAATAGGCAAGCGATATTTTGAGCTAAATTAAAGGGGTTATGCATAAAATTGTGTTATTTTGAGTTTAAGTTGAAAGAATGCACTTAAATTACTATTTATTGATAAAATCTAGTAATTTAAAGGTAAATAAAATAAAAAATAACACAAAATTACAAAACAATTGCATTAAAAAAAAAATAATAATAAATTAAAAAAAAAATATATATATATATATATATATATATATATATATATATATATATATATATATATATATATATATATATATATATATATATATATATATATATATATATATATTCCCAAAATTAAATAAGCTCCCCGCGAGGGAAGGATTTGTTGCATTAATTTCGATGCATTTCAGTGAAAACTTCTGGATGAGTTTCCGTAATCTACATTTTTGTATTTTGTATTATTAAGTGTGGATTGGAGTGGTCTAAGACCCTCTGACTTATGTCGCGCTTGAACCACGAATGCATTCAAGGAGTTTTTTGTTGTTTAAATGTAAACAAGTAATAAATCCTTTCCCTCGCGGGTCAATTTGACCCCCCTCAGGAATGAATGTAATGCTTCAGTACACAAAGAAAAACCTAATAATTCTCAAAATTCACACAAAAAATGCTAAAATTGTATTTTAAAAATGCATTTATAGTGTCTACATGTGTATCTGAATGCACACTGAAGAGAAACTGGCTTTAGGACCCAACAGAAATGCGAATTTTCGCCATATAGAGCTATAATGCCATCTAGAGTCGTGAAATGTCATATGATATTATTTTTCCACAAGATGTAAGAGATATTTTGAGCTGAATTAAAGGGGTTTTGCATAAAATTGAGAGTTATTTTGAATTTAAATCTAAATTACTATTTATTTATTGATAAAATCTAGTAATTTAAAGATAAATAAAATAAAAATTAACACAAAATTACAAAACAGTTGCATTTAAAATGTGAAAAAATATTACCAGTGTAATTTAAGGACTTCGGGTCATTTTGACCCGCGAGGGAAGGATTTGTTGCATTAATTTCGATCCATTTCAGTGAAAACTTCTGGATGAGTTTCCATATTTTTCCACGATGGGGCCGCATTTATGAAATAAATTTATAGAAAATGTATAGATATGTTCAAACTTTGCATTAATTTCGATGCATCTCAGTGAAGATTTCTGGATGAGTTTCCATATTTTCATGAAACGTGAGCAGAACGAATTTCTTTGTAAATCATTTATAATATTTATGCAACAATTTATGCAAAGCATTTAAAGTGACGCTCCGCCCGAACAAGCGTTCCCGCGTTTGGGATCCGCTGATCAGTGAAACTCACCTGACTGAAGCGTGAGATATCGATGTTTACTCGTAAACCAGGGGACACTTCCAGCCAAAACCAACCCAACCACGGATGCATCTAGTATTTAACAGAAGAGAGAAGAAAAAAAGAGACGTATTATTCATTGAATTATCATAGTGCTATATGGCAAATATATCCACATGTTTATCTACGGCTACATTAAATGCTTCCTTTAAATTGTTTTACACAAACAGTGACTGTTAACCTGTTCTTTGGTCAATTTTGTCAGCTGTTATGAAGTATTCCTGGGGTTTGATACACCTGCGGGAGGGGAGGGGGGGTGTAACGAACAGAGAGTTTGATTTGGGGAAATGGCTGGAATTTTTAAAGCACATTTTCCCTTTCACACGTTTTGAAGAATGTATTCCTATATGTCAAGAGTGTAACAGTAGTTGTATTTGTACATACGTAACACATATTTATTATGGGGTGACAGGGGTTGAGATCAGTGTGTGTGTGTGTGTGTGATATGTAGGACATTTTTCTATTTTAATCCAGTCATAATTAAACCATGCTATATTTATTCAGATTGTACTCTGAAACATTTATATTTCTTCACATTGACTATTGTTTTTATATTGAACCGCAGCTCTAAACGCCCAACCGAAACTCTTCTGCATGTTTAGAGTTTAATTAAGGAGGCATTTACACTCCTTTTGACTATAAACTTAAAACATTTCATGCATTTTCACTTACACGACAACATTGTTTTGGTGAATAACAGTGTGTGATGATTTTAATGATTTTAAACAAGGTTACTCTAAAAAGTAATTCATTCATTAATCATTTATTTTTTTAAATAGAAAGTAATAATAAAAAATATCACAGGACAAATTGAAATCCCATTAAATAAAAACACAGTGTCCAATAAGATAAGAATCCAATAAAATCCCACAGGATAAACTAAAATCCCAATAGGATTTTTTTAGTACAAGTTAAACTACAGTCCCTGACAAAAGTCTTGTCGCTTATCTATTTTCTAGAAATACCTGATATTAACCTGACTTTTAATTAATTAATTGGTGTTAGAAATAGCTCATATGAAAAGCTAAAACCCTCCCAAATGATGTTTAATGCACTGAAATAAATAATTTTCACAGAAAAAAATATAATTTAATCAAGACAGAAAGGTCAAATTTTGGCAAGACAAAAGTTTTGTCGCCTATACAGAAATTGAACAAATTTACTGCAAATACAAAAATATGTCAACAAATTAAGTTGTGGTGCTGTGAGATCCAAATTTAATAGGAATAGCTAAGGAAGCAGTCTTGCATGCCCCCCAGAGTTCATCAATATTCTTTGGTTTCGTCTTCCATGCGTCCTCTTTCATCCTACCCCACATATGCTCAATGATGTTCATGTCTGGTGACTGGGCTGGCCAATCCTGGAGCATCTTGATCTTCTTCGCCTTGAGGAACTTTGATGTGGAGATGGAAGTATACGATGGAGCACCGTCCTGCTGCAGAATTTGGCCTCTTTTATGGTTGGGAATATAAGAGGTAGCTAAGATTTCTTGGTATTTTAGACTATTGATGTTGCCTTCCACCCTGCAGATCTCTCGCACACCCCAATACTGGATGTAACCCCAGACCATGATTTTTCCGCCACCAAACTTCACTGTTTTCTGGGTGAATCTCGGATCCATTCTGGCTCCAGTAGGTCTCCTGCAATATTTGCGGCGACTGTGGTGTAATTCAACAGAAGATTCATCTGAAAAATCCACCTACTGCCACTTTTCCAGCGTCCATCCTTTTAGCAGGCTGTGGGCCTTGGCAAATGCCACACAGTTTTTCAATTGTCTTTTGTTTAGTGCTGGCTTCTGGGCACTGATTCGACCATGGAGGCCATTTCGAGACAGAATCAGACAAACTGTTCTGGTTGACACAGGGACTTCAGGGGACCAGGTCTCGTGGAGCTCTGCTGCAGTGGAAAATGGGCTGGCCTTGGATTTTCGAGCCAACAAACGGTCCTCTCGAGCAGTTGTCTTGCGGGGTCTGCCTGACCTGGGCTTGTCAAAAACGTCTCCAGTCTCTTCAAATCTTTTTTTTTAATCCTCTGTACTTGATGCTGAGACACACTTTGAAGGTGTCTGCCACATCAGCAGTGGATCTGGTCTTCAGCCTCTTGATAATCAAAACTTTAGTCTCAGGGTGAATCTTAGGCATGTTTGCAGAGGTCTAGTTGCACTTGATGTGAAGGTCTAGTGTACTGGGGTTCTTTTTATACACACTTGAGACCTAATTGATCCATTATTAGTCACAGGTGAAGCTCATATGACAAGGTGACAACACTTATGTCTTTGCAAAAATTGACTCAATGGGCTTTACCAAGCTGTGAATATTAGAATACTTTTTGAAAGTTTAGTTTTTCACTGAAACATTATCACAAAAGCTGGTGGGATTAAAATGAGCCATTTCTTGTAAAAAAATCTTGATTAGAAATATATTTCAGCAGCACTTTAGGTCAATTTGTACACAAGCGACAAGACTTTTGTCAGGGACTGTATAGTAAGAGAAATGTTGATCAAAACATACTGAATAAAATATTTCCTTTGTTTCAGTAAACATTTATTTTATTTCAAGTAAAGAAAATATTTCATTATGTTTTTTAGTTTAATAACTCTTGATTGGATCACTCATCATTCATAAAGTTCGACACATCTCCATACCATTGATGTTTGTTTAATAAACTGTTTTATTAATTTGATGATGCATTCTGCTGTTTAACACATTTGACCATATTTAAAATCATCCCCTCAAAATCAAAGATTGCATCCGGGTCTCACACACTTTTCATAGATCATATATTATAATTCTGAAGCATCTACACTCATAATATTGCATCAGACATTACTGCACCTCATATGTGTATTATATTGAAAAGATCCTATCCAGGGTGAAGGAATACAGAGAGTGTGTGTGCGTGCGTGTGTGTGTGTGAGAGAGAGAGAGAGAGAGAGAGAGAGAGAGAGAGAGAGAGAGAGAGAGAGAGAGAGAGAAGTGAACGAGAGAGCATCTGTCTGGTTTTACCGTGGTAAACGGTTGTTATTTTCTATCTCTGCTGTGCTGTAAATATCAGCCCCCTCTCCGCTCCACCCCAGCAAAATCTTGTATTTTGTTCTAAATCGATAAGGTTTATTTGTAAGGATTTTTAAAATCTATCTCTTTCTCATTTTTGTAAGCATTCAAATGATAAAAGATCTAAAAAAAATTAATAAATACAAAAAAACAAGGTTTAAAGGTGAAATACTGAAAGATAAATGTGAAGCCCTACAGATCTGTGACGGTATCAGTTTGTGTTTTCTTTCTCTTCTTCTATCGCTAAAAGCCTCAGATGAAAACTCTCTTTGTTATTCATTGATGACATTATTATCATCATTATTATGAAATCATATTTATTACTAAACCATTGATATGATCATCATTATTATTGCATAAATA
Source organism: Pseudorasbora parva (assembly GCF_024679245.1). Classification (NCBI taxonomy): domain Eukaryota; kingdom Metazoa; phylum Chordata; class Actinopteri; order Cypriniformes; family Gobionidae; genus Pseudorasbora; species Pseudorasbora parva. The sequence goes on along the minus strand of NC_090173.1, from coordinate 10,750,207 downwards.
AACTTGTCTACTTCAGCATTTGGTGGAGTTTATTTTGTCCGTATATTAGTTACTATATACATGCAGACTGTGTTTTTTTAAGCGTTGTGCACCATGAGTGACCCTTTTTTGTGTTTGTGGTCAGTCCATACGGTTGCCATTGATGCCCTGAGCATTTTTTTTCCTACTATGTCAACTGTCTGCCTACCCACATTCTTCAAAATGTCTTCTTTTGTGTTCGACAGAAGAAATAAATTCACACAGGTTTGGAGCAACATGAGGGTGAGTAAATGATGACAGAATTTTAATTTTTGGGTGAACTGTCCCTTTAAAGGGGACATAGTATGCCTCTTTTCACAGGATATGATATAAAGTGTCCCCAGAATGTGTCTGTGAAGTTTCAGCTCAAAATACCCCCCAGCTCATTTATTATAGCTTGTCAAATGTGCCCCTATTTGGGTGCGATCAAAATGAGCCATTTTGTGTGTGTCCCTTTAAATGCAAATTAGATGTTAGTCTCCGCCCTGTTTCCAAAAGAGAATCCTTTACACGGACTTCAGATACTAGGGATGGGCGATACCATTTTGTTTTTTAAGAAGATACAAGGCCAGTATCACTGATACGATACAATACCTCTAAACTGAACTTTAAATGATTTAATTTATTATTAAAATGGGTAAAGATACCAATTAACATTATATTTAATTGCAACTTAGATCATATTTTTGTGGTTCATATTTCATGGTTAAAATATGTTTACTTGTAGTGATAACCATACAAATACTATTGTTCAACCTGTAGTACAACCATGGTTAGTTTTCATAAGGGACTCCCAGTGACAGGTCGTTGCTCCCATAAAATGCCACCTTTTTATTCTGCCAGTGTATGATTTATATTAACATTACTTACTGGATAGAACATGATCAATATCAACGTTTAACATTACATTTAAAGAGTGGAACTGCACTATATGTAGGCTACAATTTCAATTAGTTTATTGTTTTTTTGCCTCTTACCTCGATTTTGCGCTGCATGTAAACGCATTAACCTGCTTTCTGTCAGCTTATTGAAGTGCGCATGTGTGATAGGGGACAAAAACACAAACTTAGAGCAGATTTAAACGCATCCAGACAGATCGAGCGAGCGCTTCGCATGAAATAAGGACATATATCACAGACACAGACTCTTTTAAGAGCCAGTAAATTGTAAAGATGTGTTCTCATCTCCTGCAGCAGAAGCAGAAGAGGTTCAGTCTAAAAGCTGCATAACTGCATGAGGGGTAATATGAGCCGTAAATCTCCCGCTGACACGCTTTATTAACATCACAACCAGAAGGAAATAACCCGGTTTATTAATAAAGTCATGTAAACGCGGATTACTGCCGTTGTCAGTTTGGTTTGCATGTAAACGGGGAAAACTGGTTATTTTCAGTAAGATGATATGCTGTTATCAGTTTACTGGTGTGATGTAAACGCACACAAACCCCATCCTCTCTACGACACTCGAAAGAGCGTACAGTCGCCACTTTCCCCGCCGCCCGTGAAGTGCAAACTAGGTTTAATGTGCGTGTGATTTGGAACGTTCACGGATAGAACTCCAGCGAGCCGAGCTGAACATTCCACCGAGTTCCAGTGTTTCCAGGGCGATGGGGAAGTAAAGGAGAGCATTTGTCTTCCCGCTTCCCCCACAGGACTGTAAGATGGAAAGCACCTGTCCGTCTCCTAGGCAACCATTTACCTAAGAGAGGCGGAAGCGGCATCGATCTCAATGAATCAGGCCCCGCGGATACACACAACGGCGTTACGCCGAGACGAATAGACCCATAATAGACAATAAACAGGAGTTTGCAGGAGCAGTAAAACATCTCCACAAACACACGCTGGAGGTGCTGTCACAGCCAGACCTCGGCCGGTCACCGATGTCAAGCGTTTAAAGGGATAGTTCACTTTGAAATGAAAATGCTGTCATCCTTTACTCACCCTCAACCCTGTATGAATTTCTTTCTTCAGCTGAACACAAGGGAAGATATTTTGAAGAATGCCAGCAACCAAACAGTTACCTGGAGCCATTGACTTCCATAGTATTTTTTTCTTCCTACTATATGGAAGTCAATGGCTCCAGGTAACTGTTTGGTTGCTGACATTCTTCAAAATATCTTCCCTTGTGTTCAGCTGAAGAAAGAAATTCATACAGGGTAGAGGGTGAGTAAAGGATGACAGCATTTTCAATTTAACCCCGTATACGGGACGCCTACGTTTACGTCACTATATTTCACTTAAATCCTAATGTAATCATGACAAACTATATATTGTTGGAAAGGTCTAACCCTCCTGAAGAGATATGTGTTCATTGTTTATTGATAAAAAATTACGTGATGACAGTAAAATAGTAATTTATGATGAGTGCCTCTCAAAAAAAAAAAAAAAACTACACAAAACTACAACTTTTAACTACTTTATAATGAAAATCTTTTCATATCTTGACAAAACACATATCACTTGAAAGGTTTGAGTCTCACTGTTCCATATTAGGTGACTGTTTTATGATGGAAGTGATATTTCGACAGAAATTTACAGGAAAATACATCAAAAATAAACAATCAATGGAAATTGAATGACACCCGGTGGCTATTTTTGGTATAGCGCCTAAACAAAATCTCATGGGGACTTCAATTTTTGTGATATCAACTTCAAATTCGGAACACAATTTGGTTTAGACATATGGCTTAGATTTCATAGTAATTTTCGAGTAAAACATTTTTTGTAAAATATTTATTTTATATAAAATAAAAAAATATTTAGTACTGTATTTTTCCTTTTCAATATATTTAAACTTCCATAACTTTTCTATTATTTTATATTTTGAAATGCTTTCACTTCAGCAATAATCCGCTGATTGTCATCTTTAAATCAAGACCAAACATAAGTCTATATTCCAAAGCATTCATGAATTATTCTCAAAAAGGGGGGTGACAAAGTGAACTATCCCTTTAAAAACGTAGGCCTACTGAATAAAATGCCTTAAAAATGAACGTCCGAGAAAATATTAGAGTAGACCTTTAACTCTCCAGTCTGGATTGGTCATGTGTTGGGTGATACTCAGCGGTGTAGCACCAAAATGTTGGACCCTGGGTACAAACCATCTTTCTGGGCCCCCGTACCAAATACCATAGTGATACCAATGGGTGGGGGTATTGCATTTTTATCATAAAAACACTTAAAATGTAAACAAAATAAGCCATTTGTACATAAATTCTATACAAATGTAAGTGCATGTATATGTATGTATCGAAAACTGACTTCCCTCTGCCTCGGGCCCTGGGTACTCGGTACCCTTTACCCCCCAGTCCAGCGCCCCTGGTGATACTAACTGAGAGCATGTGTGTGTGATGTATGTAAATAAATGATGATGTTAACCGTGGCCTGCTTGTCCCACTTTCTATCCAGTTAATGTGTTGGCTATTTTTGAAAGGCAGACACAAGCCAAGTGTTAAAAAGCTAATGGACCGGGCACGTGTCGACCCTACAGGGGCATGTTGTCACATCGTGAGGAATTTTGACTAATTGCTGAGAATATTAGGATGTAGTCCTAAGCACTTGTGACAGACTCTCCCCTTCATAAATTAATCTTAATGCTGCGACCAATTTTTTTTTAGCAGAACACAACTTGCTTAATTTGAAGTCTATTAATGCTAAAGGCGGCTGAGAGCAGAAGCCACAGGACAGATTTTAATTTGCTGTATGTGCAAGTGTTGTGTACAATAGAGATTTCAGCGCGGCTTTACTGATATCTAGTGGTGAACGTGTGCAACTGACTCAAAACTTGAGGTGGTGGATGTCCAAAAGATGACCGTGTTTCAACATCAAAATAAATCATATCGGATTTATTTTTACCAGAAATAAAATTTAACCAGATAATGCTGACAAAAAAAAAAATCACTGTGGCAGACTAATGCCATCATACTGAATTATTGATTACTGTAGTCGAGCTGAGGTAAACTCCGCCCTGGCGCCCTCGGTGTTACACTATATTCGGTTCCTGACAGGCACCGCACAAAGGAAAGAAACGCTCTGCATGTAGCAACTTGTTTAATGTATAAAGTTTCGATGTTAATATTCAATATTTATTATAAACTGAAACTGTTCACATTTTCAAGACAGTTTATAATTTTTGTAGTAGCTATGATTGGCTAAATCGTCTGAGCGGTTTCACCTGATGGATTGGCATTGCAGGCGTAATACAGCAGAGCAAATGAGCGAATTATAATCGCGATTCGTGATCATTGAATACAATTTAATTTGACTCTTTTGATGTGTTTGGCCTTGTGAGCCTTTAACATTAATGTTAATAGTAGCCTACATGTGCTACCTATAGTAATTTCTGACAACAATGACTGAATAAAACTGTCTGCGGCCTGATAAAATGTATCTAATCCACCTTGCTGTGATTCCGTTGTCCTTAATTTCTTAGTAAGTAAGTACATTTTATTTATAAAGCACTTTTAGACATAGCAAAGCTAACTAAAGTGCTGTACAGAGTAAAGAAAAAATACAGATTTAAACAATAAAGATAGAACAAAAAAAAAACAACGTGAAAAACAATAAATAAATCAAACAAACAGTCAGACAGAAATATAATATAATTTCTTGCTTATTTCGTCCCACCAGTAAGGCTCAAACCCCTTATCAACACCAAAATACAAATGTTTTCCCATTGCCTCAAATTATAGGCTATATAATTATCAAATTAATTACCAAGTCACCTAAGCACAATTAGCATGAGCTATACCAAAGAAAAATATCCCTAATCGTGTTGTCATTATAATTAGCATTGGGTGACACTTTATTTTATTGTGTCCTTATTACACGTTACATGTATTTACTATAGTAATATAACTATAAATTAGGCTTAATTACATGCAGTGAATCCTAATCTTATAGTAAGCACATGTTAATTACTATTAGCCTGTTAGTACATAAATGTATAATTACACTGTAACAGGGACACATTCAAATAAAATGCAAACATTGAAATATATAATTGATTATAGCAGTTAAAGGCACACTATGTAGTTTTTTGGCGCTAGATGGATGGAGAAAAGGCTGTACAATAATTTGTTTTCTGTCTGTAAATGTATCCAAACAGTTGTTCCCTTGTCTAATAAAACACATACTACTGTATATTAAAGCGTTTTTGGTGTTTCCATTGTTTCTACAAAATAAAACCAGAAATGGAGGGTAACGCTATCCCCGATGATGGACGACGCACGGTCCGTCTCCTGGTTTAAATAGCTTGTTTCTCTGGATTTAAACATCTGGGAGAATGTACACAAGTCCCAGAACTTTCTTTTTAGGTTAGCAAAAAAATAATATAGAATGATCCCACAACGTTCTTATTTTGATCCCCAAAATAATAACCAAACCAAAGGAATGTTAGGGGAACATTCTGGGCAAGTGCATAACCTTTTGATGAGTGCTTTGTTCTGGTCACCCATTTTTCAATACTTTTTTCTCTCAGAGCTGCAATTGTGAATTATAAAGTCAGAATTGAGTTCATAGGCCTAACTTGCAATTGTAAGAAAAATCCCCCCCTTCAAAATTTAGACTTTATAACGAGCAATTGCGAGTTTATATCTCAGAAATCCGAACTGCGAGAGGAAAAAGTTGCAATTGCACAATTTCAGTTCCACTCGTCTGCACGTCGGCACGCCCACAACAAGGAAGATTTGTGGAATATATATATTTTTTTAATTATTATTGCTTGACACACACTCACACACGTTTTTGTGACATATGGGGACATTCCATAGGCTTAATGGTTTTTATACTGTACAAACCGTATTTTCTATCTCCTTACACTGCCCCTGCCCCTAAACCTACCCAACACACACGCATACACACAGCCCCTAAACCTACCCATCACAGGAAACATTCTGCATTTTTACTTTCTCATAAAAACTCCTCCTGTGTGATTTATAAGCCTTTTGTAAAGTGGGGCCATGGGTAATGTCCTCATATTTCACCCTCTCCTGTAATACCTGTGTCAGACCCATGGCATTATACACATTTGGGTCCTCATATGTCACAACCCCCCCCCCCCCCCCCCCCCCACACACACACACACACACACACACACACGATACCAAAACAAACGAACAACATAAACCTAAAGAAACGTATATATAAAAAAATCTGAATTAATTACATATTATAATGGGCTTTTTATTTTTTATTTTATGTAGGCTTAAGATCATTAAATATTTAAGGAAAAGTAAAAAACAAATTGTGAGGGTTCTTTAAGAATCTGTATTTATGTATTACGTAATTCGCCAACATCACAATATTGTTAACCAAAAATACACCATCATCATAATTAAAAGAAAAAGATTTTATAGGTTTAAAATCAAAGTCAATTGGTATTTGTAATTTACATATTCCAAACTTAACCAAACATAAAAGTCATCCCAGATTTTTTTTTAATTTTTAAAAAAAAAATATTTTCATCCATAATTTGCGCAAATAAAAAAAAATGTTCCAACGACTCACAAAAGGTGCAACTCATTTCAATCCAGATTAAATCTGTTTTAGGGACTCATTACAAGGATAAATAAAACTGATAACGTTAAACTGAACCTATTTTAGGTGTGAAAGTGAGAAATCTAATTTGAATCACTTCATCTTTAGAAAAATCAAAACCCAGAGGTCTATTGGTGGATATTTACTCATGCGCCACTAGCGGAACCAAATATCTCAGGAGCCGGATATATTGTAACACCGGACGTGACTGTCCTATTATTTCACTCGTTTCTGCCACAGTGTGACTGTCTCCTCAGTGTCTCGACAAAAAAGAAAATAGCAAACAGCGACCACGAAGAACAAAGAAGAACAAGAGGGATTGTTTTAAAGCTCGTTTCTGATCAGACAGCAGATCGTCGTGGTACTCGTGGCTGTTCGTTATTGTTGAAGCCATAACCAGGAAGTGAAAGTAAAGGTTAGATTGCTGGAGCTCATAATAGAGAAAATGGATTCACGGTCTGTCGAAGAACTTTCTTGCGCTTTACACAGCGAGAAACTGGATTTCTTCTGTCTGGAGGACAAACAGCCTGCGTGTTTAATGTGCAGAGACTCGCAGAAACACGACAATCACACATTCAGACCCATCAGTGAAGTGGTTCCCTCATACAAGGTAGGACCTCTTGTCAAAAAACAACAACAACAAACATTTCAGTTTATCCTGTACGATCTTATTGGATTCTTAGAATCCTATTGGACAGTCTGATTTATTTCAATGGAATTTCACTTTGTCCTGTAATATTTTTAATCTTATTTTTTATTATAATAAATAAACCATTCAGAGTAACCGTGCGCGTGTGTGTTTGTGAAATATCAGGACACAAATGTGTATAATGACATGGGTCTGACACAGGTATTACAGGAGAGGGTGAAATATGAGGACATTACCCATGTCCCCACTTTACAAAATGCTCATAAATCATTCAGGATGAGTTGTTTTGAGAAAGTAAAAATGCAGAATGACTGTGTGTGTGTGTGTGTGTGTGTGTGTGTGTGTGTGTGTGTGTGTGTGTGATGGGTGGGTTTAGGGGAAGGGGCAATGTAGGGGGGTAGAAAATACGGTTTGTACAGTATACAAACCATTACGCCTAAGGAATGTCCCCATATTTCACAATAACAAGTGTGTGTGTGAGAGAGAGAGACCCTATTGGATCCCAGTAAAAATCCTGTAGAAATGATCCTATGGGATATTTATGTGTTGTCTTATAAGACCCACAGATTCTTACAGGACAAGGCAAATATATTTTCATGTAATGTGTAAAGGACAATAAATACAGGTCATAAAGATAACATCACACCCATGAACTCTTGATTCTCTATCATTTTGCTCAACATATCAGTGCATTCTCGTCGTAATATTGTTTTGTTTTGTTGACTTGTAGAAGGAGCTCAGTGCAGCACTGAAATCCTCACGAAGGAAGCTTAAACACAGCGAAGACATTAAAGAGAAGTGTGTGGAAACAGTTCAGCACATCAAGGTGAGTCAAATACTCAACCATCCCAACACAAAGAGTTTAAACACACCTACTGTTTCTTTACTAGGACTATCCACATGTTAGAATAATAGCAAAGTCATCAAAACTATGAAATCATACAAATGGAAACATGGGAGTGGTGTAGTGAGCAAGTCAAAATCATATTTAATCTTTTAAGTCGCCACCTTTTGCCTTGATAACAGCTCTGCTCACTCTGGATGGTCTCTCAAACATCTTCATGGTTTGTAAAGACATTCAAACCCTTTAGATCTTGCGATTAAATCAATCAATTTGTGTCCAGACGTTTGGGCTGATGATGTGCGTTGATTCAGACGATTGAAGTGAATGTGATGTGATTTCAGTCTCAAGCCGAGCGCACAGAGCGGCAGATTAAACAAGAGTTTAAGAAGCTTCATCGGTTTCTCCGAGACGAAGAAGAAGCGACGATCACGGCACTGAGGGAGGAAGAGGAGCAGAAGAACCAGGTAATGCAAGAGAAGCTGGAAGAAATGGACAGACACATCTCAGCTCTTTCAAACACAATCAAAGACATGGAGGAGATGATGACGGCCAACGACGTCTGCTTTCTGAAGGTCTGATTTCACACCATTGATTGAGTTTTTGATTATTATCGATCGATTGATTGATTGAGTTCTTGATGATAAATGCTGTGTTTGTTCTGCAGAAGTTTCCAGTCCCACTGGAAAGGTGAGCGATCTGCTATTGTCTCTCTGGTTCAGAACTAAAAACACACACTATTCACACCCAACAAATACTTTTTTGATATTTTAAGTCATGTAAGTTGATGAAAATATCCTGTTGATTTATTAATTATGCTGTCATATTCATTCATTGTAGTCAAATATACTCTCTTTTAGCTGACAAAAACAAATTGCTACCAAACGTAACATCTGTATAACCAAACATTTTCAAAAATGTAATCATGCATTAATCAGCTGCCAATGTATATTAATATGATCAATATGTCAAAGTACAAACTATCCGTGTACACTGTTAACAAAAACTATTATACAGTTTACTAGTCAGCAATCATGAGCGCCACATAATAATGTGTGATAGGCGGATGAGACCCTAAAAAAATGAGCACCTGAAATAATAGACTCCCACTGATTCAGATTCAGAATGCCAAATGATCTACCTTTCAGACATTACTGTCTGCTGATTTCTTCCTTTTAAATGATCTGCCCTAAACTACACAGATCTGCCCTAAGCATCATAAAGCACTGGAGATTTACTGCTATAATGACCAGAAGTGTATTTGTGTGCTTTGTATGGGGGATCAGCACAGTGGACATAAAACAGTCTCTGCTACAGCTGAAATGGCAAAAAAACAGGAGGAACTGAAGAAGAAAAAATGGTTTTCCATTCAGAAAACCACAGACTTTGGTCCACAGATCACAGATTAGGGCAGTCTCTGTGTTTCTGGGCAGATTAGTGTTGTCAAAAGTACCGACCGCGATACCAAGTCGGTACTGAAATTTAAAGGTCCCATTCTTTGCGATTCCATCTTTCAAACTTTAGTTAGTGTGTAATGTTGCTGTTAGAGCATAAATAATACCTGTAAAATTATAAAGCTCAAAGTTCAATGCCAAGCGAGATTTTTATTTAACAGAAGTTCCCTTTCAAAGCCTACAGCGAACGGCCGGTTTGGACTACAGCGCTGCACTTCCTTCAGGAGTGACGTCACTAGAACCGTTTGTTGACTAACCCTCCGCCCACAAGAACACGCAAATTCGGGGGCATGGTTCTTTTGCTCTCGCAGGTCGAGAATAGCAAGCATTGTTTTTGTAGAGTGTGTTTGTCGCCATGCCATTGAAACGCTGTTATTTTCATCCCGGAGTCAAATCACCTTTGTTTGGCCTTCCCACGGACGCTGTACGTAGAGATCAATGGCTACAGTTTATGGTTAACTCGGTTCCGGAAAGTTATAATCACAATTTAAAACTGTGCAGCACATTTTGCTGAGGACTGCTTCCTCAATCTCAATCAGTTTAATGCCGGATGCGCAGAAAGATTATTCTTAAGAGACGACACAGTTCCCTCTTTGTCTGGAGAAGGCGTTGTTTATGGACCGTAACCGTTAAGTGTATTTTATTATTTAAGTTGGTCCGTTTAACAGTTTATGTAACTCATGACACAAACTGCAACGCTGTTTAGCTTTGTTAACTAACGTTAGATGGTAATTGAAACTAATCCGAAAAACTTAGCATATAAAAGTGTAGTAATTCATTCAGACACCATCGATTTCATAGAAACTTCATAGAACAAGGAGATCATCAGGCCGTTTTTAGGACAGAGGAAACAGCGCTGTACAGATAAGTCAATTGTGTGTGAAATACTGTGTTTTTTAACACGCAAAACATGAACTCATGTTATATTGCACACTGTAAACATAATCAAAGCTTCGAAAACACGCGAAGAACGGGACCTTTAAGAAATGTGACTCTGTTGAGCTGGAATCATAAACACTAGAGGTCTGCGCGGGGCTGTTTTTTTATGTCCCGCTCTCGCTGGGATTATTCGCCGCACCCATCCGTTTCCGATATATATACCGTCTTTGTTCCAACCATTTGCTAAATTTTAATCAGTAGGGGAAAAAATGTTGCAGAGAAAAAATAAAAATGTAGCCTACAAAAATTAAAGCCTATTTGTTCATTTTTATTCATATTGTCAAAATACAAAATTCGTAACATTTTGCTGTCAACACAGGAAAAGTGTCTGAGAAACAATAAAATACGACATGTCATTCATTACGAGCAAAATATGTAGGCTTCCATCGTGAAATCTGAGCCGCATGAAAAAGACTCCCATACATCAGACTTGCCTAACGTGGCTTTAGCAGTAAACTGACCATTTTTCAGTCCAAGTTTAACGTCCTTCAAGGACAGCGCATCCACACTTAGCTCTGGGCGGCAGTGGCTCAGTGGTTCATGTAGGTTGTCTACAAACCGAAAGGTTGGTGGTTCGATCCCCGGTTCCACCTGACCAAGTGTCGAGGTGTCCATGAGCAAGACACCTAACCCCAGCTGCTCCCGACGAGCTGGATGGCGCCTTACATGGCTGACACCGCCGTCGGTGTATGAATGGGTGAATGTGAGGCAAAAATGTAAAGCGCTTTGGATAAAAGCGCTATATAAATGCAGTCCATTTACCATTTAGCTCTGCCATCCTTATTCTGCTCTGTCAGTCATCGACAACCTGCGCCTGTTCTTTCTGAGGGCTGTATATTTACCACCGATACAGTCTGCACTGAGGACCGTTATGCACAGACCCCCCTAAAAACAATGCATGACGCAGAAAGAATTGATCCATGCATGCAGTGCATAACGGTGCTGAGTGCAGCCTGTATACCAGGTGGTTGATAAGATTAAGTAAAGCGAAAAAATGCTGTTCTGAAAGGACGTCAGGAGCGTGATATTGAATGACCGACCGCTCTCGTTCAAATTACACCAGAGTTACCGACTGCTACCGTGTTTTAGTCTGAAAATTTAAGCTTGCAGCGAAAAATATCTGGTCGGTCCCGCCGGACAGCCGCAGGAATGCAGACCTCTAATAAACACCTCTGGCCATAGTGCTCATGCGCTCATCGGATGTGCCTGTGATTGGCTACAATGATCAACGCACAGGAGTGTTTGAAAGTGTTTTGAGAGCGGGAGCATTTGAAAGCACAAGCAGGCGTCACTGCATTCAATCGCTCCCGTGTGTATCCGTGTAAGCGCTCTGTGAAAAGCGGGACTGATGTGCATTTATTAACAACATGTTTGTAAAGCGCTGGTCATTGTTGTCTCTCACAGACATCTTCGATGAGCGAGTGAGCACAATGGGCAATATGAGTGGTTTACGATCCTGCTCAGCAGCGCTCAGCGTCACATTTTTTACATTTCCGTACCGGTATCGCGGTCGGTACTTTGGACAACACTATAAATATTGTTATGATGATTCGATATTCCCTTTTGATTTCGGTTCACTCGACATTGCGTTAGTAGCTGACGCTATGGGGAAACTCCTTTTATGAAGACACACTGAAGCCTGATTAAGTAACGCCATTGCACTGGTTCAGTCGTGTTTAAGTGTGTGAAATAGGGGTGGGCCAACTACCTATAAAAAGCAGCGCTGAGCAACATTGCTTCTTTATGAGTATATTTCTCCTTTATGAGTATGTCTTGATGTGGTTCATTGCTTCAGCGGTTGACAAATCTGCACCGAGCCCCATTGCTTAGCCTATTCATAACCCATTTAGCTTATGGATGGCCACGGCAGATGCGTTTTCTGCCTGGGCTGCACCAATACAGAAGCCATGAGCCTCAGGACTCTCCGCCTCAGGATAGCCCTTGTTATTGGTGATGCCTTTGCTGGCATCTTGCCACAGCATCCTTCCACCGCCTACTCTGAGCCCCAGAAAAAGAAGCAGCGGAAACTGAGATGGAATTTGATGATTCCAGTGGCGAAATTAAGTGAATTAGTTCCTGCCCCTCCTCAGGAGCACTAAATGTGGAGTGCGACAACTGGGCTGGTCTTAAAGCCCTACAGTGGACTCTACAATGCATCATAGTGACAATTCGGATTTTCCTGCTTTCTCCAGTCAAGCCGTGAAAGAGCAGGCCTCAGAGAAGTGACTAAGATGTGGCAAGCCCCAATCCATTGGCTGGAGTTTGGTCATTTTGGACCAGCACCTGTGCCTGACCCTCACAGACCTCAAGGACTCAGAGAAAGCTGTCCTGCAAAGTGCTCCAGTTAATCATACTGGACGCATTCTTGCTCTCCTTGACTATATCACTTCGTCATTCTGTGCATCCCAAGATCTCGTAGCCAAAAGCCCTATTCGGACTGGATTAGTTTAACATGGGGACGTGGGGGTAAAGTAATTATTACCAGAGGTTCTCTGTGATTTTAGTCCCGCCCGAATGTGCCATCTCGGTAGACATTAAGGACAATGTCAGTAAAGATTACCGAGACTTTTACCTTCTGTAAAAAGGTCTGGAAAAATGACCTCGGGTAATACTAATCCCGTTCGAATAGACCCGCTGTAAAAATGTATGGGAAAATTTCGTCATTTCCTGTTTAAAAGTTTTTAAAAAAGCGCATTTTGCGAACTTGAAGGCGCTTGAAGCATTCGGTTGCGTTGTAGGTGGTGGGACAAATCTGTGGAAAATGTCCGGTATTTTCCGCATATCATTTAAAGCAAAAAGAAGATCAAAAGCACTTATTAGAGGCACAACACATTTTAGCTCTAGGAAAGTGTCTATTACCAACATAATCCAATCAGAATCGTTAGACTGGACCGAACTGTTTATTAAAACACACATATATATTGGAGGCGGAGCTCAGACTGGCGCTCAGGTTGTGTTTGCTAACGTTATAACGGTAACGTCATACGCACATGACGTCAAGGAGGTGCGTAAAGCAAGTTACTCCTCCCACTTCTGCTAGTTTTACTGAGATGTCTTATCCTGTGCGAATTGGCCATTAATATTACAGACGTCCTGAGGTAAAATGTCTTTACCCCCATGTCCCCATGTGAATCTAATCCCGTCCGAATAGGGCTAAAGTGACATCCATTCCTGGAGCACCGAGGTCGGGTAAAAAGCTCAAGAGCTGTGCAATCTGCATATTTTGCCGCTGAGCAGAGCTCGCCTTGTCTGACTGTCACCAGACCAAGCTTTGAACATTGGTCTGGGGAGTCCGCTCTGTATTTTCTACTGCACAAGAGGTGTGATCAACGGGCATAGTTCAAATAGACACTGTACGCAATTGGATTGTCTTTCAACCAATCAGACCACAAGAGGCTTGATCAACGGGCAACGACCCATCGGTTCTCTATCCGTCATCGTGTTAAAACCGTCAGGTGGATAATCTAGTCTGTGATTGGTTCCCTCAAAAGTGTAACAGAAGAAGTCGAAATAAATGTACAGGTTTTCCAGACTGAGTTGCAGGGCGAAATCAAATCGCCGGCAGATCAGGCTGGGTTTACCCAGTATAGAGCTCGCCAACTCTATACTGAATTCATCTTCGCATGAATTCAACGTGTTTTAGACTATCAATGAAGCAAGAGCCCTTTCTACCAGGCGTCATTATGCTCATAAATGGAAAGTCTTTGAAAGCTGGTGTTGCTCACAGAGTGGATCCTTTAAACTGCCCCATTCTAGTTTTTCTGTCTTTCTTGCAGAAGCGCTTAGACGGCTGCCGCACCCCTCAATGCTTTTAAAGTATGTGGCTGTTATGTCTTCCATAGCGAAGTAGATAATCAGCCAGTTGACTTGATTACTTTATTAAGACATAACCTGCCATGCTCTTCTACAGTCCCCTCATGGCATTTGCCATTGGTATTAAGAGCTTAGACAGGCACACTATCAGTTAACAAGTCTTGCATGGACTTTGGTTCAAATGACTGTAGACTGGTGCTGAAACCAAAAAAAGGGTTATGTTCCTAAAGTGCACTTGACTCCATTCAGAGCTGCACGTTTATGTTGAGCGCATCGGACATTTCAAGCTCTCTGATAAGCACTGTGTGTGCTTTTGTGGTCGCACCTAAGGACAGCCTGTTTCAAAACAACAGATATCACATTGAGATGTGGTTGTGATGGCGCTGGCTTACAGCTCAGAAAGCTTGCGATGCCCAATGGGAGTTGAGCACAGTCCACAAGGGGTATGGCTTCCTCATGGGTAAGCTTGAATGTCTATCGAAGACATTTTTTTAGCAGTAGGATTGGCTTTGGCAAATATTTTAGCCAGATTTTATACGTCGGTAAATGCTGATAAAAGTGTGCGGAGAGGACCAACCTGCCGCAACACATATATCTTCAAAGGAAGAAAAGTGGGCCTCAGAAAGAGCCATTTCTCTAGTAGTATTAGCACATACACCTAGAGGTGAAGTTAAGCCGCAATCCTCATTGGCTGCAAAAATGCCACCCAAAGAGACATCCTCTGCTTGGTGATAGCCGCTCCTCTGTTTTGACCACCAAAACACATGAGCAGTTCATCAGACTTATGCCACTGGTTTGTCAATCTAATGCCATTGCCAAGCCAGTGGGGCCGCACATCCCCCTCAGACTCTGTGTTATGTGGAGGAAAAGGCTCCAAAACAATTCCTTAGAGCGAAGTGGGGTCAAAGCAACCTTAGGGGCACGCCACAACCTAGATAATAGTGGTAAAACCTTAGGTAAAACCAAGTAGGGCTAATAATGATAGTAATAAAAAATGCAACACTATCAAATATCATCAGTTGTTTGGGCCGCTTGGTTTAAATAAAAGCTGTTTTTGGACTAACAAGATCAATTCATCAATCCTTTAGCACTTAATACACACTGGTCACAATTGCCTGTTATTTTAAAAAATCCATCCATCCAAGGCTTTTCTTACTTATTTTTTTTTGTCTTGTTTCTAGGTCAAACATCAAAAAAATAAATAAAACAAGAAGTATTTACTAGATAAGCAAAAATTAGAGGTTTTAGAGGAACATAACTCCAAATTAAGTGAGGTTTTGCTTAAAATAAGCAAAATAATCTGCCAATGGGGTAAGAAAAATATTCTTAATTAAAACTGAAAACAAGATTATTTTTCTTACCCCATTGGGAGATTATTTTGCTTATTTTAAGTAAAAGTCACTTAATTTCTAGCTAGTTTTTCACAAAACTACAAACTGTAACTTGTCTAGTAAATGCATCTTAATCGAAGCGTTTTTAGATATTTGGACTTAAAAACAAGGCAAAAATACTAAGTAAGAAAAGCAGTTTTTGCAGTGTATGACAAGGCAGTTTTAAAATAGATTGAAAGACATTAAAGTAAAAACCTGATTGCTGTGAACCACTACAGCTTAACCTAAATTAATCTCCCCCTGACACAAATCCACTGCAGTTCTGACTTCTGAATATTGTTTTTCCAGAGACCAGAGCTCAGAACCGGATCTACAGATGGCTTCTGGATCTTTGATTCATGTGCCACATTATTTGGGCAACCTGCCATTTAGAGTCTGGAAGAAGATGCAGGACATCGTCCAAAACAGTGAGTCTAGAGAAGATCTGTCCTGTTACACACATATTTACAGATTTAAAGATCTCAGATGTGCTTGATAAATTGTGTTCGTAGTTCATAATAATCTGTGTACGGTTTACTCTTTGGGCTCTGTCATACACCCGGCGCAATGCGACGCCAGGAAAGTGTTTTTGCTAGTTTCAGCCCAACCCAGTTATCATTTTCACGTCCTCCAGAGCATTGTTTAAATGGCAAATGCACTCGCAAAATAGTGAATCCTTCATGCTCAAGCGCAACTGGCTTTTAAAGGGAATGGATGAGACTCTGGTTTATTGCATGCTACGCCCAAAACACACCCATGACTCATCAAGAGACTACATATAACCCTTTTAGACCATGTGTCGACCGTTTTTTCCGTAGTTAAACTATCGGACACGCCCTAAATGCACCTTCCGATCCTTAAAACAGGGCCCTTGATCATTATATGAACATCAGAATAAAAGCACCTGTTGTTTGTGTCTCTTCAGCTCCTGTGATTCTGGATCCAAACACGGCTCATCCGTGTCTCATCCTGTCTGATGATCTGACTAGAGTGAAGCAGGGTGGGAACAAACAACTGCTTCCGGATAATCCAGAGAGATTTGACCTCTATCCCTGTGTTCTGGGTTCAGAGGGTTTTAACTCGGGAACACACTGCTGGGATGTGGAGGTTAAAAAGAGCTCACGTTGGAGACTTGGAATAACCACGGCGTCAAACCAAAGGAAGGGAGGTGATTTCTTTAACACTGATGTCTGGAGTGTGCAGTACGGACTGGTTGAAGAGTCTGGTTATCTGGTTAAACAGAAGCTTGACCGTGTGAGAGTCGATCTGGACTATGACCGAGGAATGGTGTCGTTCTCCGATCCTGTATCTAACACTTATCTACACTCCATCACAACCACCTTCAATGACACGGTCTCTCCGTTCTTCTATAGTTTTTTCCCTCTGAGGATCTTATCGTCAGATAGTCAGTAAACGTTACCCGTGAGCTGTAGGTCTGGACCGACCTGCTTTTATCATGTTTCCAGTATTTAATCCATATAACATGAGTAAGAGTGCTGTTGATCTGAATATCAGTACGGCTGTGATTTGGTGATCACATGACTGATATCCAGCACTACAGCAACACTGACAATGTCATATTGCTTTTATGCAACAGATCAATAAACAAGACGTTAATATCAAGCAACTTATCCGGACAGAATATGAGCAGATATTTTGTTCTAAATGAAGCCAAGCAGGATAAAACGCACGAGTCCTGCCTACAACAACTGAGATAAATTAATTAAATACACCATCTGCATTATGCCTATACACCATAATAACTGCAAAGCCATTCGTGGACTTGATAATTAACACTATCAATTACTATAAATGCCCTTCTTTGAGGTGTACCATAAAGCTTACGTGATATAATTTTGGTTAAACTTATGTAACACTTATTTATTTGCCAGACGACAGTAATTAACCTTCAGATTTTCGGAGAGTCTCGGGAAAGCGAATGCACAGCAGCTTTGGCGCCTAAGCTGTGTTGTTATGTGTCATAATTGTCCCAATTTTTCATTGTTTATCTGGCATATGGGGGATTTCATGCACAGGGAAAAGCTAAAGGAGGAAAAAATGTCCAAGAGGAAAAAATGTCCTGCTGCTGCCGCCAGATCTCGATCAGTGAAAATCACGTTATATTTGATACACAACTAAATAGACTGATTCAAGTGGGAGAGAAAAAAGTAATGAGTAATTTTTTCTTAGTATTTCATTTTCTTCATAGGGAAATTAAATGTTTACTAAACTGATAAAGACAGACCTCTACTGTAACTATCTGAGGTTTGTTAAAGTCATCAATTTGCATCATTTCAATGGAAAAATAGGCTATTTTATTTATAATAGGCTACTTCTATTTATTATATTATACTTATTTTTTAATTCTTAATTAAAAAATATAAATGTCCGGCATCATTTAAATTGACAATTGTCATAGTGTTTCTTATTCGTCATCTCCGATTTTAGATAGTGTCATAAGCCGATGTTTTTTAAAGGTGAAGGGTGTAGTTTCCGCGAGACTAGTGGCACCTTGCGGAAATACATAAATATTTAATTTCCTTTTCGTGCGTTGCGCCTCCCCAACTCAAACATCACAATCACAGGTGCTTGTGAAGGCATGTCTCAGGTAAATTTAGGCTATTTTCAATAAAAGGTCCGACATACTTTTAGCTGTGTTGCTATGTGTAAGCAACTGAGAGTAGCTAACACTTTTCAGTTATTTGTGTCACATTTCTCGACATGCATCCCGGCATACCCGGTTAAAGAAGGCACCGCTTGCCACTCCAATACATTTCGTGACCCGGAGTCACAAAAGCTATTCAATTCCACCCACACACACACACACACACACACAAAAACAAAAACAAACAAAAAAAACAATACATACTCCATTTCTCAAAACTGACCTCTTTCTTATATCCGTGACATGAACACAAAAAATATACATAATGAAATGTTGCCAGAGACTTGCCATTGGCTGTTGTATTTGAACAATTAATGAAGCAGGTCTATGCGAGAGTTGCGGATATTTTTAATAGTCAAATACGTTTTTGTGCATTGTCTCATATGCGTTAAATATGAATTTTCAGTTGTGTTATTTAAAGTTACCATTGTGAAGATTAGTGCTCCCGTGAGCTAAACGCTGATGAATCTCATTTCGGTTTGGACTGTCCCATTCCAAGTCGAGTCGATTTGATTGTAACTGGAATCATCTCATGTACTTAACATCAAAACAGAGTCAGGAATAATACAATATTGTAGTCATTATTACACTATTTATTTATTTTCACACACTGAGCCTTAAATTCCCCTTATTAAAAACACACTTTTTGTGCAACTGTCCAAATTAGACCAGTTTAGCAATGACATTGCCTTTAAAAGCTGAATAGCTAGCGTTTTCTTAGCTATTGCAATGTCTGTTTTTACAGAGGGAAGATTGCGACACAAAACAGTCAAGGTTGAATATTGTTTCAGAATTATACAAGAATATTTATATTGCCTTATAAACCATATTTATAACATCAATTAAACTACAAAGCTGGCAATTAGATATATACAGTATAATTCCAAACTAACGTTACACTGACTGTTATTTATTCCTAAAGTAAGCTACGTGTAGGATAAAAGTGAGTGATTTTTGGACACAGGAGTTGGTTCTTGTGCTGGAGTCCACCTGGGGCTATTCAGAGTCGACTCGCCATCAATAGTTTTACAATAATTCAATGGCTGTTTCCATCTAAAAATGCGAATTTAACTTCAACATTGAAATATCGCGTGAAACATTTGTAAATAAAGCACCGTTTCCATCCAGTGAGTCGAAGAGAACAAAATCGTCACTTTCTGATAAACTGGCGCTCAATGTCACAAAGAAACGTAGGAGAAGCCACTGTATATAATAATTTTCTTATGTAATAAATTACTTGTGCCTAAACGCGGTCATGTTATCTTGCTTTGTGAGGCGAATACCCGCTGTTTGGGAATGCAGTCGTGTAAACGGCACCTTATCGAGCGAAATTGAACTCATGTGATGTAATTTTGAACAAAATCAGGCCAAAACAAAGTTCGTTTTGGGGGTTCGAAACGGCTTGCCAAAGCGTAACTTTCTGGAAAAGTTCTCTCCGGCTGGTAAACTCCCATTGGTCCGTGGCGATTGCGTAATAGATGGGTGTGTGTGCGGAGGCGCCGCCTTCTTTTGTGAAGCTCTTTTCCGCTTTATTTCTCCTGTTCAATCCGTGGAGGTCAGACGTCCGCTAGTGAAAACATGAACACTGGAGAGCTGCTTTATAGTAGAAAATGTTGTAATTGTGATGAGATGAGACACTGACACCGTTTTTCATGTTTAATACGGTAAAGCTGCTTGATTTTAAGCAATCTATTGTATAAAGTGCTATATAAGTAAACTTGACGTGACTTTACTTAGAGTGTCAGATTTCAGAGCTCGTGCAAACGTAACCACTTCTGATGACAGACTTTGCTCAGGCGTTTCGGTCCGCTGGTTGGTCCAGTTATGCCGTCCCACCACGCAAAGTCACGTTTTTTTAGATGCGCATCAAGGATTTGATCGGGAAATGTGTTTTTATTGTAGTTTAAGCACATGGTTTCTTCTTTAGCCGACTCATTTAAGCACATATTTTTTTAATGTGCATTTTTGTTGAATTTACGCACATGTTGCCATCCAGCGTGTTGTATGCGATATCCTGAAATATGCATCAAAAATAGGTGTATGGAAACAACTACAGAAATAGTGTTTTATTATTTCAATAGTAAGTGCACTGAATGATATGGAGGCACCCATCCCAATAATGGTGAAAATACTATAATAGGAGTACATCAAGAAGTTGAGTCAAGATCAGTTTTGTTCATATTGATTCGTTTTCTAATTTAGAGAATATTATGTAAAATATTAATTGCAGCAATTGATAAATAGTGTGACGTATCGGTTTTATGTTGCCCTGTGCTCTGAGATATCGGCCATCAAAAAAACAATATCGGTTGACCGATGAGGAATTGTTTCTGAT
This sequence comes from Pseudorasbora parva, assembly GCF_024679245.1. Classification (NCBI taxonomy): domain Eukaryota; kingdom Metazoa; phylum Chordata; class Actinopteri; order Cypriniformes; family Gobionidae; genus Pseudorasbora; species Pseudorasbora parva. Next base: position 10,729,587 of record NC_090173.1, on the reverse strand, counting down.
GTGCTCACGTCCGGTGTATAGAGGGTGTAAATGTGTAAATAATAAATGTGTAAAAGTTTAACACAAATGGGATTAAGTGACGCCTATAGTCAAGAGAACAATTGAATGTGGTGGTGGGGTTCATCTTATCCCTTTGCCATGGCAGTCTCGAATGGAGCACTAATGTTTTTTATTACCCGGAAACATTCACCGTTCCAGTTGAAGGAAATGCTTTAAACGCGTGAATCTGCTTTTGTGTTTTGTTCAGAAGCAAGTGGTCGGTTATAATATACTCTCATTCTGTCATTTGAGACTTCAGTGCATTCACACAGAACTGTCTCTCTCTTTATCCATCCTGTGTGTAATAATGTCAATCTCGATCAGCTGATGGTAAGGCCTTTTATGTTCAGTATATTTCTAAACGGTTGTGTTTTAAAATGAACTTTCTTTGCTATTCTGACGTGCGAGAGAGTTTGCTGTTCATATACTCATTGTTTAATTCTAGAGTGGAATTTAAAGGTGCTGTATGTACTTTATTCGACTGTACTAAAGCATAAAAATACTGTGTGTTTGCAGAGATTTAAGAAATATGCCGAGTTCAAATACTTGTTTTTCCCCCCCTGAAAAACAAAGCTGTTCTACTTTGAAATGTGCTTTCTGTCTCAGAATGTCTCTTTTTGTGTGAAAATATCTGTGTGATCCCGCCCTGTGTCAGTTTACCCAATAGTATTTTGTCACCCCGGCTTGCCAGTTGGTGGAAAACACAATGTATTGCAATCTGACTGGGTCAGAGATCACAGATTCTTCCCAACCTAAAAAGCCTCCATCTTAAAAGCTCTGTGACTAGAGGCGTATCAAAACCAGAATAAACCGACTTGCCGTTTAAGACTCCTCCTCGCCTTTGTGTCCTCAATTTGGCAACCAGTGTGAGTCTAAGGAGGAGGGGGCGGGAGAGATAACTCTCCAAAATGTTGAATTTGGCCTGCAGTACCCATTTCAGCCACTAGCTGTCAATAAAGACTACACTGTAAAAAAAAAAGAAAGAAGTTACAGCCTGTAATTAAGGACAATCGACTTGGATGTTAAGTTATTTCAACTTAAATTGTTAAACTGACTTTTAAAAATGAGTTGCATCTTGTTTAACTTATAAAAAAAAAACTTATTTTGATGAGTTTAAACAGTGTATATTTAATTTTTTTGGCCTGCAGTACCCATTGCCAACCACTAGCTGTCAATACTACCAAAGACTACAGATATACAGTGCCCACAGAAAATCATCACCTCCCTTTGAAATAGTCATTTTATTTGCAGTACAGCCTGAAAAAACAAAACTAGGATAACAGGGTTAAAAAGTCACCAGCCCCCTGTTTTAAAATGTTTTACTTTTATTACAGCCATTCATGTTGTTGGATATGTCTGTAGGGTTGAAAAATTCCCAGGTTTTTTAAGGCTAGAAACTTTCCATGGGAATACATTTTGAAAAATTCCTGGTTAGTCTATTTCAAGGAACTTAAATGTAGTTGACAAAAATCTTTCAGCATAATCTTGGCTAAAATAACCTGATATAATGCAATTTCAGTTGAATTGTTTCCTCCTGCATATCCCTCAACACATGCACACAGCACTTCCTGCAGGGCTATTGAGGCCACACACCCTGCATTTCTTGAATCCTGCACAAAATAATGTCAAAACGTCCATCTTGGCAAGGATTCACATGAATTACGTAATTTATGTTTAAAACTTCCTTGTGCTGCAAGCAATTGTGCAACAAAATGATACCATTGTTGGCATTGTAAAAACAAATCCATTGCCTGAGTAAACATTAAGGTGAGATCATTTTTAAAGCAACAATGTCTAAAAATGACACACTCCCTGAAAAAAATTAAATAGATAAAAAATTTCCCCATAACTCACAAAAGGGAGATTTCTCCACATTTTCCAGGTTTTGACTTCCACAGGACTATTGAAGACACACTTGTGTGTGCATTTGAGCCCAAGGACTACATCCAGTTGAGTAAGTTTTGATGATATTGCTTGGGTAAATATACCCATCAGGCATAACATTGACAGTCGAAGTGAACAACACTGATGATCTCTTCATCAGGGGTGGTAAGTAATCAAGTAAAAATACTTTGATACTTAAGTATTTTTTTCAGGGATCTGTACTTTACTTGAGTATATTTTATTTGCATCTACTTTTACTCTTACTCCACTACAATATTAAAGGCAAAGTTTACTTTTTACTCCAATACATTTCCCCATGCCCGCTCCAAGTATTAAGTATTTATTACACTTGATTTCCAAACCGGTCTGGTCGGTCATGGATGATCCAGTCGGGTATAGACTTGGAAAAGCTGTCAAGTCAGGTTTGCCACACTAACGTTAGCTCAGTGTTTCCCCAACTTTTTTATTTTGCGGCACACTATTTACTACACTGTAAAAAAATATTTCGAAAAAAAGTTACCTGGTTGCCTTAAAATTTTGAGTTCATTGAAATTAAAATTTTGAGTTAATACAATGAAATTTTTTTGAGATTCGACAGCCTTTATTAAAATATTATTAAAAGATTTTGTAAGCATATTGGGTAATTATGTGTGTGTTATTTCTGATAACGCAGTGAAACATGCCAAATTGTGCTATTTTCATGATTTATCAGATTTTTTTAAGTGGTTCAGATACAAAAATATTTTGAGTTTCTATTTATTAAACTAATTTCCATCATTGTATCAACTCAAATTTTTAATTTCAATAAACTCAATTTTAAGGCAACCAGGTTACTTACTTTTTTTAGTTAAACCAACAAAAACCACCACAAATTTTTTACAGTGTATGAAAACATCGGTAACATTTTACAATACAGGTGCACTATTATAATTCATGCCTAACTAATGCACGGATAATCATGAGTTAATATATTACTAATGAAGAACTAACCCATTTATTAATGATTACTGCATCAGCAACTAATGGAGATTCTCTATGATTAATTGATTAAGTCATATAAAAGCCACGCATTCCGACTCTCAGTTGTCTGTTTAATTCATTATTAATCATAACAATTGGCAAAATTATAGTATGACTTTACTTGTTGAGGCACATGACTATTAACTAATTGTTATGTAATATGTCATTGTGGTTATGGCTTTTGAATTAATTTTGAATTTGTTAATAGTATCTTGCTCCTCATCTGTTTTATGGAGCTAATGTTATGGAACATGTCTATTTTAAGTTTAACCCCTATACTGCGTTAAGGTGCTTCATTGTCTCTTATTAATTGCAAATCTAACAAATTCTTAATTGCAGTATCTAATCTTATCATTTGTTCAATTAAAGCATTGCATATCAGTCCCAAAAGATTTTATCTGCTTATTGATATTTACAGTTAATTTGAATATTTACTTTTTACTTTCGGTACTTGAGTACGTTTTAAATCGGATACTTTTGTACTTTTACTCAAGTGATGTTTGAATGGAGGATTTTCTACTTTTACTGGAGTATTTTTTATTTAGGTATATATACTTTCACTTGAGTATAACTTTTGAGTACTTTTACCACCTCTGCTCTTCATCACGGCACCTGTTAGTGGGTGGGATATATTAGGCAGCAAGTGGACATTTTGTCCTCAAAGTTGATGTGTTAGAAGCAGGAAAAATTGGCAAGCGTAAGGATTTGAGCGAGTTTGACAAGGGCCAGATTGTGACGGCTAGACGACTGGGTCAGAGCATCTCCAAAACTGCAGCTCTTGTGGGCTGTTCCCGGTCTGCAGTGGTCAGTATCTATCAAAAGTGCTCCAAGAGGACCAGTGGAGAACCGGCCACAGGGTCATGGGCGGCCAAGGCTCACTGATGCACGTGGGAAGCGAAGGCTGGCCTGTGTGTTCCGATCAAACAGACGAGCTACTGGTAAGTGCATTACATACCTGGGGAACACATGCTTTGGGCAATGTTCTGCTGGGATACCTTGGGTCCTCCATCCATGTGGATGTTACTTTAACATGCTCCACCTACCTAAGCATTGTTGCAGACCATGTTCAGCCTTTCATGGAGACGGTATTCCCTGGTGGCTGTGGCTCTTGCAGCAGGATAATCCTCTGGCCACAAAGCAGAAATGCTTCAGGAATGGTTTGAGGAGCACAACAACGAGTCTGAGGTGTTGACTTAGCCTCCAAATTCCCCAGATCTCAATCCAATCGAGCATCTGTGGGATGTGCTGAACAAACAAGTCCGATTCATGGAGGCCCCACCACGCAACTTACAGGACTTAAATTATCTGTTGCTAACATCTTGGTGACAGGTATCACAGCACACCTTCAGGGGGTCTAGTGGAGTCCATGCCTCGACGGTTCAGGGCTGTTTTGTCAGCAAAAGGGGGACCAACACAATGTTAGGTCATGCCTGAGCTATGTATTTGATCTATGGTATTAAAATTTTATTAGCAAATACCAAAATGTGTTTATACAGTGGCTAGCTAACCAGTAAATCAGAGATGCTAAATTGGGTGGGTGGTGCTTTTATTTTACAGCAATGATAGGGAATATGTTTATTACATTCAACATTTATGCTTTTCTGTTGCTCAAAGTTCTACTTACAATCAAATCAAAGTCCACCCCTTTACAACCCTAGACTGTACTAGATTAGGGAATATTTGCCCATTCCTCCTTGCAGAATTCCTCAAGCCACTCAAGGACATTCACCTTCCTATCCTAAGCCATTGGTTTGTTTTTGGTGGTATGTTTAGGAGCATTGTCGTGTTGGAAGATGAATGACCTGCCCATCTTCAGCTGTCTTAGACACAGGTTTTCCTCAAGCGGCAACCTCCCGCGATCTCTCTTGAAGCCAATACGGAAGTAATGTAAACTGCAATTCTTCGACTGGCCACTAGAGGCAGGCTCCAGAAGGGAGCAGAATCTCATTGAGTCTCATGTTAAAATGCCCAACTTTACAGCAGAAAAAAACATGTTTACAGCCTGGTACAAATTTTGGTTTTGGCTTATACGGCTAATTTTGATCTTCATGACAACTGTGAGGGGGGTGAATTTTTTTATAACTCATTCATTTACATTATATAAAGCCTTAAAGTTCTGCATAATTAAAGGCGTGGTTACTTTGAGTGACAGGTGGATAGCCATTTACCTGCCATCGATAGTCATGGCATCACCTCAGCTCCGCCCACGTCCCGCCTTTTGCCCATTTTCTGTTATCCAGGAGTGACACGCGATGACTCGCTCGCAAGATGGCAACGCCCAGCTCGCCCCTACTTTAAGCGTCAGAACGGCTTATCGGAATCCAATGGGTGACGTCACAGACACTACGTCCATATTTTTTTTTTTTTTACAGTCTATGGTTTTCCTCAAGAATTTGGATGTACTTGGCAGCATCCATTTTCCCTTCAAACCTGAGCAATCGCCCACCCCCCGATGAAGAGAAACACCCCCACAACATTATGCTGCCACCACCATGCTTCACATGGTATGGTGTGTTTTGGGTGGTCTTTGCTTTTCGCCAAACATAGCACTTGGAGTTCAGTCCAAAAATGTCGAGTTTGGTCTCATCAGACGGCATCAGACCAGATGGCATCAGAGTCTTCCAGGTGTGTTTTTGCATAACACTCGGGTTGAAGCACTTTATAAATACATCTGAAAAGGTGAAGGATTGATTGCTTTTTATTCTGGGAACAATAATAGAGATTTTGAAATATTATAAAAACATGTCATCTGTATCCATGTACTGAAGTCTTTTAAGATCAGATGTCTGATGATGACAAATAATCATTCATATTTTAAATCACCTTCCAGCATTAAATGAGGCAGACAACCTGTTAAAAAACGCCAGACAAGATCATACAGGTGCAAAAACTCCTCCCTCTTACGACACTTACCTGGAAGTGACTGTCATTTCTCATTTCTGTCATACTGACTCTTTTAATGTCTCAACAGAGTCATAAAAGAATAAGTGGAGATCAAAGAAAAACACTTTCAAGAAGGATTTTTGGAAAAGTTTGTTTCTGAACAGATAACTTTTAGCAAACGTCATTCAGACAGTGAAAGTAAAGCTCAGATTGCTGGAGCTCAAACAGAGGATATGGCTTCATTGTCTGACGAGGATATTTCTTGTCCTGTGTGTCAGGACATTTTCAAAGATCCTGTTATTTTATCATGTAGTCACAGTTTCTGTAAAGAGTGTCTTCAAAAGTTTTGGAAAACCAAGAAAACTCAGGAGTGTCCTGTCTGCAGGAGTGTGTCAAGACATGAACCTCCGCGTAATCTTGTGTTAAAAAACTTGTGTGAGTCGTTCCTGAAGGAGCGAAATGAGAGGCGTTCATTAGGATCTGCGGAGCTGTGCAGTTTACACAGTGAGAAACTCAAACTCTTCTGCCTGGAGGACAAACAGCCGGTGTGCAGAGATCCACAACAGCACGACAATCAAAAATTCAGACCCATTGGGGAAGTGGTTTCATCGCATAAGGTAAGCCAGATTTATATGTGAGAATAAAAGATTATATAAGTTGTATATCGTGTATATAATATAATTTCTCTGCACCATTTTACTTATATATCACATTAAAAATATGACAGAAATCTCTTTTATTCACTTTTAAATTCCAGGAGGAGTTCAAAACAGCACTGAAGTCCTTACAAGAGAAAATCAAACGCAATAAAAACATTAAAGGAGAGTTTGAGAAAACAGCTCAACAAATTAAGGTAAGGGATCGATTCTTTTGACATATTTGCACATTTTATTAGAACAGCTGAATTGTGTTTTCTGACAGTTACATGTTAATTGATTTGAATACACACTCACACACTGTGGCTTGTGTAAAATGACCAAGCGGAAGTCTCTGTTAGCTATAGCTGCTAACCTATCACCTTCCGCATTTTGATTCTCAAGTTTGGGTGACCACAGGATATGTGATTAATAAACCCAATAGTCTGTCAGCCATTAGATGAGAAATCTACGCGTGTCACACCACCCCATACTTACTCAGATTGTTGTCTTTCATAGGCATATATCATATGAAAATGTGTTTCGGTGTTGTCTTCACTATAATGCACATAGAATACAACACTAGCCTACATCCTGCAATGGTGTGCACAAACCCTGTACTGAAGTAAAGGTAGAAAAACACTAATAAAATATTATTCGAGTAAACGTCAGGTTTTTCCCGCTACACAAATATGATCTCACTCTGACATTTTATTAATTATTAGGAGCACACTTGATCTGATATCTTATTAGGCTACCACAGGATCTTGACTCATTTTAGCGGGACAATACCATCAAGCAAACAGATGAAAATATTTTAAATTTTAGTAAATTTTAGCAAACTTTTTAATTTGAAACCTTATAATTGTTAGTCTTCACAGACCATTGAAACCAAACATCACCAGCAATTCCATCATCACCAAATTTTGTTTTGGTGTCCTATAATGCCCCTTTTTACAAGATGTAAATAAGTCTGGTGTCCCCAGACTTGGTATATGTTTTAGCTCAAAAAACCCCATAGATAATTTTTATAGCATGTTAAAATTGTCACTTTTGTGGGTGAGAAAAAATGGCCCATTTTTTTGTGTCACTTTAAATGCAAATGAGCTTCTGAAAACATCAGCCTTTTATGTTCAAATCAGAGTCGGACAATGATGGAGAGACTCAAGAAGAAGTGACAACATGTAGAATGAGACAGGACGTTTCTAAATGGTTGGTTGATCAATTTATTAGCTTAAATGGTTTAAGCTGATGTGGAGTTAACTATCTTCAAGTCATCGATTAATCTGACATGAAATCTATAAACCGCTTGTGTGGAAACTGTTGTAAGATGAGTCAGAGAATATCTGCTGCATTAAGAAAGAACAGGTATAGTTTAGTTTAAATACGGTTGTAACCTATCTTCTCAACATGGCCTCACCCCATTTGTTGCGTGTTCTGGCGGGCAAGGTTTATGTACATTTAAGAGAAGATCATTGCAGTCCCTACCAGCCACTTTGTTGTAGTCCTTAACAAACGATTTCTTTAAAAGAAAATGTTACATTGTTTTGAACTTTGTGCGTTCTAACTTTGCAGATGTTTATGCTCAAACAGCAACATTACACATTAACTAAAGTTAAAAAAGTAGTCTAGTATAAAAATACAAACCCGATTCCAAAAAAATTGGGACACTGTACAAATTGTGAATAAAAACAGAATGCAATGATGTGGAAGTTTAAAATTTAAATAATTTATTCAGAATACAACATATGACATTAAATGTTTAAACACTGTCATCAACACATCTCAAAAAAGTTGGGACAAGGCCGTGTTCACCACTGTGTGGCATCCCCTCTTCTTTTTATAACAGTCTGCAAACATCTGGGGACTGAGGAGACAAGTTGCTCAAGTTTAGGGATAGGAATGTTGTCCCATTCTTGTCTAATTCAGGCATCTAGTTGCTCATCTGTCTTAGGTCTTCTTTGTCGCATCTTCCTCTTTATGATGCGCCAAATGTTTTCTACTGGTGAAAGATCTGGACTGCAGGCTGTCCGTTTCAGTACCCGGGTCCTTCTAGCCATGTTGTTGTTGTAATTGATGCAGTATGTGGTCTGGCATTGTCATGTTGGATAATGCAAAGTCTTTCTTGAAAGAGACGACGTCTGGATGGGAGCATATGTTGTTCTAGAACTTGGATATACCTTTCAGCATTGATGGTGCCTTTCCAGATGTGTAAGCCGTCCATGCCACACACACTCATGCAACCCCATACCATCAGAGATGCAGTCTTCTGAACTGAGAGCTAACAACTTGGGTTGTCCTTGTCCTCTTTAATCCGGATAACATGGCATCACAGTTTTCCGATAAGAACTTCGAATTTTGTTTCGTCTGACCACAGAACAGTTATTCACTTTGCTACAGTCCATTTTAAATGACCGTTGGCCAAGAGAAAATGCCTGCGCTTCTGAATCATGGCTTCTTTTTTGACCTGTAGAGTTTTAGCCGGCGACGGCGAATGGCACGGTGGATTGTGTTCACCGACAATGTTTTCTGGAAGTTTTCCTGAGGCCATGTTGTGATTTCCATTACAGTAGCATTCCTGTATGTGATGCAGTGCCGTCTAAGGACCTGAAGATCACCGGCATCCAGTATGGTTTTCTAGCCTTGACCCTTACACACAGAGATTGTTCCAGATTCTCTGAATCTTTGGATGATATTAAGCACTGCAGATGATGATAACTTCAAACTCTTTGCAATTTTTCTCTGAGAAACTCCTTTCTTGTATTGCTCCACTATTTTTCGCTGCAGCATTGGGGGGATTGGTGATCCTCTGCCCATCTTGACCTCTGAGAGACAATGCTACTCTTTTTATACCCAATCATGTCGCCAATTGACCTAATAAGTTGCAAAAGCTGTTCCTTATATGTACATTTAACTTACTGCTACCTGTCCCAACTTTTTAGTTTTTTGTCATGAAATCCAAAATAAGCCAATATTTGGCATGACATTTCAAAAAGTCTCACTTTCAAAATTGGATGTTATCTATATTCTATCGTGAATAAAATATAATTTGAGATTTTTAAATTATTACATTTCTTTTTTATTTACTATTTGTACAGTGTCCCAACTGGGAATTGGGCTAGTACTAATTTTACTGAAGTTCAGTATGTGCTTTTAAATAATTATTATATCTTAATAAAAAGTAATTTAAAATGGCTTCATTTGTAAATGGAGGCTAATGCGATTTTAGATATATGTGTCTCCAGAATAAGATTCAGACGATTGAAGTGAATGTGATGTGATTTCAGTCTCAAGCCGAGGACACAGAGAGGCAGATTAAACAAGAGTTTAAGAAGCTTCATCGGTTTCTCAGAGATGAAGAAGCAGCGAAGATCACTGCACTGAGAGAGGAAGAGGAGCAGAAGAAGCAGATGATGAAGGAGAAGCTGGAGGAGATGGACAGACACATCTCGGCTCTTTCACACACAATCAGAGACATGGAGGAGATGATGACGGCCAGCGACGTCTGCTTTCTGAAGGTCTGATTTCACATCATTGATTGAGTTTTTGATTATTATCGATTGATTGATTGATTGGTTGATTGGTTGATTGATTGATTGATGATAAATGGTGTGTTTGTTCTGCAGAAGTTTCCAGTCTTAATGGAAAGGTGAGTGATCTGCTGGGGTCTCTGGTCTCTCTGGTTCTGATCCAAAGCCACTGCAGTTCTGACTCCTGAATGTTCTTCCAGAGTCCAGATCTCACAGCCGGATCCACAGATGGCTTCTGGAGCTTTGATTAATGTGTCACGTTACTTGGACAACCTGCCGTTCAGAGTCTGGAAGAAGATGCAGAACATCGTCCAAAACAGCGAGTCTGTAGATGATCTGCCTGTCCAGGGTCCTCTGAGTGATATCTTTCCCAACGACGAGGAGGATCACCTTCAAGGAAGTGTGTGAATGTCATTGTTGAACTCTCACATCTGAGCTGTTGTCTGTCCTGTCACACTAACCCTGCCTGTGAACTTTGACCTCTCCAGTGCAGCACCATGACATCAGTGCAGCTGCCACTCAGCAGGCCAGCAAAGAGATTCCCCCCCACCTCAGAGCCACCCATAAGCTGGTGACTGAGTACGCATCTAAAGGCCAGTATGAGGTGGCCGTGTCGCTCTGCAAACAGCATCTGGTGGAACTGGAGAAAACATCCGGGCATTATCACCCCGACGTGGCCACCATGCTCAACACCCTGGCCCTTGTATACAGGTAAAAAGAAAAGCCCTGCTTCATGGAGTGAGGATGAGGAGCATGTGTTTGTTTTGTAATAAAAAAATGCCATTTTACATTCTAGATTGACAATGATAGATAGTAAGATTTTATTAACATCTTTTTTTCAGCATTATTGCAGGTTCAGTGAAGAACACAATTATTTTGCTGATTACAATAAAATATCAATATATACACCATGGTCTAAGATAAACTAAATAAGACGTTAACTAGATTTAAACTAGATTATAAAATATCAACCGAATAAATGGCTATCTGTCAATCAATGTGGCCACGCCCTTAATTATGCAGGACATTATGGCTTTATATAATGTAAACAAATGGGTTATAAAAAAATCACCTCCCTCACAGTTGTCTTGAAGGGCAAAATTACCTGTACAGACCAAAGCCACAATTTGTACCAGGCTGTAAACATGCTTTTTTTCTGCTGTTAAGTTGGGAATTTTAACATGAGGCTCAATGACATCCTGCTTCTTCTGGAGCCTGTCCCTAGTGGCCATTACGTTAAATTACTTCCGTATTAGCTTCAAGAGAAACTGCGGGAGGTTGCCGCTTGATGACGTACCAGTTTGTTTTAAATATAATAGTGTTGCGGAGATATAGCCTTAAGTGTATTTTTGCAACGGCTACGTAAAAATTTGTTCGCGATTTTATCAAAAACAATTTGATTAATCAACTTGTATTCCATAACTTTTTGTCGGCATGGTCTGAAGTTGATTGGGTTACATTTTTGTGTAATTCGGACCAACGGCCTAGGAGGAGTTCGAAAAAGTTGGTTTTCGTTTAATTAAAAATGGCGGGAAAATTTACCTGACGGAAAATTACGCCATAGGGTTCAAACGAATCGGCTTGAGCCACAGAATCAGAGGAAATGTTTTTGTTTCTACCTATTAGGGTTCAAAAGTTATTAACATAAACATGAGTGAAAATTTGGACAGTTGGTGGCGCTAGAGGGAATGATTTAGAGACTCCAAATATGGTGTGGTTAATATTGGTATTGACCTTTATGAGTGTGCAAAGTTTCATAACTTTTTCATAGACTTCAATGGCGGAATAATAATAATAATAAGAAATCTAACGATTTCAAGAGGCCCTTTGGTGCTTGGCCCCTAATAATGAAAAAAAAAAAAAAAACGATTACAAAACTAAAAAATCCCATGTTACAAAAATATTTTTATAAAATCTGACAAACATTAAGAAGTCTGTATATATATAAAAAAACAGGGGCGTCTGCACATATAAGGGATATCTCCAATATCTCTCAGTTGGGCGTCGTAACTTTGCAAATGTTGTTTATGCTTAAACAGCAACATTACACACTAACTGAAGTTCAAAAAGTCAAATCCTAATCAACCACCCCTTTAAATCATTGAATTGGATTTCACCACCGTAACATTTGGCTCAAGCTAATTTGAAAGTGGCTTTTCCACTCAGGATTAAGAAACATCAGAATCCATTTACATTACTTCATACATCTGAGTGACTGGATGAAGTCTCTCTGTTTGTCTGTCTCAGGGATCAGCAAAAATATAAAGAAGCTGCTCACTTTCTGAATGATGCTCTTTCCATCAGAGAGAAGACACTTGGGAAAGACCATCCTGCCGTAAGTCAAATTAATCTTGATTTGAGCAATTCATGTGAAATTTACTATCGTGTGTAATGACAACAAAAAAGGTGTTAGAATGTAAACCGGTATTTAAAGATATGAGATATTATACTGAAAACACAGCTCAAAAGTATTTCATTACTATTATATGCATTTATTAAATATCAAAGCAAAGGCTGGTGAAAAGATGCAAATTATTTTGAAAGCATGTCAGATTTCTTAGTGGTTAATGTATTTGGAGCATTAGATGAATGTTATTCTCAATTGATGGAGCTCTAAGATACAAGCATCACATGGTTAGCTGGTTTTGTTCATGTAGCATAAATGTGTAAATCTTACTCTGTAACACTGTACAATAACAGTACATGAAGAATCATGTACTAATATCTAGATTAAATATTACTTCAATATGAACTAATGTCTTATAATGACTGTATAAACAAATGTCATTTCTTTGCATAATTCTCCATCATGTCTGCAGCACACACTTTTAAACATCATTGTTGTAATCACTCATTGTTTATGTCCTTTTTACTAACTATTTATTAATGGTTCGTCAGAAGCATGGAGTGCATGGTATCGACATGAATGATTTTCCATTTCTTGAGTTGTGAGATGAATCAAATTTGTCTAAAATGTATTATATTTTTGTGTTTCAGGTGGCAGCCACTCTCAATAATCTGTGTGTTATATACGGGAAACAAGGCAAGAATAAGAAGGCCGAGCCACTCTGTAAACGAGCCCTGGAGATCCGAGAGAAGGTCAGTGAATGACCGCCCTGTCACCACGTCACCCCTTAAAACTCAGCAGGGTCATCAACCCATTAACGTCATATGATGCCTTTAGTATTCATGAGAAATGTTACACTAAACACCAGCAGAGGGTGAATGTTGAGATCAGAAACAATTATTCAAAATTCACGTGTACTAAAAGACACCATACAAATGGTAACTTAAAGGGGGGGAGGGGGGTATCAATCTCATGTCAATCTTGAGTACCTATAGAGAAGTTTTGCATCCTTCATATCTCCGAAAAGTCGTTAGTTTTATAATATTATAAAAGAAAGATAGGCTGTACCGAGTCTTTCCGGAAAACCGAGCGGCTGGAGGCGTATCGAGTGGGCGGAGCTAAAGAATGACGAGCGCGCAGCTACTACATGAGAGCATCTGAAAGCTGACATCCTCAAGCGTGGAGAAGAAAATGTTACCCCAATAAACCATGGCTATCGATCAGATTCAACTAATACAGATATGATCCAGAATCATTCGGAGGCTGAAATAAATTGAACAGGAGAAACAGCAGCAGCAGGACGTCCGTCTCTGTGGTATGGACTGTATTTAGTGGCCTGTCAACATTTGTGTGTGTTTACTCGCAGTTTATGAGGACATGATTCGGTTTATGGACTATTGTATGCGACTAAACCTTAGCAGTAGCAAGCAAAACGGTTTCGCATGTCAGACTACTGTAACGTTACACAGAAAAACAATGGAGTAGCACATTTGAATGTGCATTGTGAGAACGTCCCCTAGGTTTATGTTTGGGTGGTTTTACAATAAACAAACAGACACATATAGTGGTCAGCTAAACCAATGCATTTAAACACACACCATACATCGCATGCTTTATTGATAAATTATCTATACGATCGTGTTGTTTACTGATGTTTACTTACGCTACGATAGCCAACAACATAGACATTTGAAGCAGTTTTACTCACCGCCTGCTTCCAAAGCACGACCGGCAACCTTTATCGTCACCGTTCCATCAAAAACACACTTCTTTGGTGACATTGTTGATTTGGTGAGGTCCTGTGACTACAGTGAGAGCCCGTATGGCCCATACAAGGACATTCCGACCCTTTGACGTCAAGCTGACCTATACTCGGAAAAAAAACTTTACGAAACCAGAAGGAGTATTTTTGACACAGTAATTCTCCATCAAACATCCAACTTATTTTTTGAAACTTTGTCCATGTTTAGGATGGGAATATACCCCCTTAAAGAAGTAAGGCAATCGTTCATTATTTTTAAATGGGTGATGAATTGATAAATCAACTTTCCCTTGAGCTTTTGATTTATAAAAGGTAATGGTAATATACAAATATCCTGTAAGTTTCAGAGCTGAAAACGCTCAGAAAACGATCGTGTTTGCATCTTGATGTCATCGAGTGACGAAACTCGCCTCTACAGAATAATAAGCACGTCTAATTCAGTAGCGCCTCCCACCGATTAATCGGATCACGCTAGTCAGCAGCACTAAACATATCGAAGAAGATAGCAAGATATTGTGGAAGAACACAGTCTTCACAGTCACAATAAGCTTCCTTCAGATCCTAATATTAGGAATGTGTGATACTTCATTTATTTTTAATGAAGTTCCAGCTCAAGTGGGGAAGACCGTACGTGTGTTCGCAATCACTTCATTTAACTGCAGTATCCTCTCAGGTCTTCTATATTGGATCTGAAAGGAATGGTGCAACACACTTATGTGAGTAAAAAGTCTTTTTTTAAATGTAATCGTAGTCCCAGGCCTATGTGTTTTCCAGACTGGCTACCAAAACGTAAGCCCGTCGGCGTTTACTTTCAAGTCTCCAGCGCGTCACGCCCATCAAAACCCAGCATTCAGGAGAGAGCCTCAAAACCAGTGTAGAAAATAGCCCATTACCTATTAGTTTTTGAATGTAAAAACCACACAAACGTCATTAGTTGACCTCAGAGAACAGAATAAAAAAATCATCAAAAAAATCAACGATTTCATGACACCTTTAATAAGCAAAAAAAGACCTGTTATTTCATTTGGTGATTTTTAATCATGGTAATCCTCTGCACTTAACGAGCCACTGTGCTATGTTTGGTGTGTTGTGGACCAGGCATAATGGTCCGCACTGTGGTAGAAGTCCACTTTTTAGTCACAGTCTGCCCCTGTATGGGTAAATTTGTCTTGTGTTTAAAAAAAAAAAAGTATCGTTGTGACCTGATTTCCACTCTGCCGCATACATGTATAATTAAAGAGTTTAGTCATTATAGACGGACCACATGATGTGTGTCTTACAGGTGTTGCAGAAGGATCATCCTGATGTGGTAAAGCAGTTGAATAATATGGCGTTGCTGTGTCAGAATCAGGGCAAGTATGAGGAGAGTGAGCGTTATTATCGCAGAGCTCTGAAGACCTTCGAGTCCAGCCTCGGGCCAGGAAACCCCAACGTGGCCAAAGCCAAGAACAACCTGGTTAGTTTCTCAAACTGCTTTTCTGCTAGAAAATAGTGTGAGGTTCTGTAGACCACATTAAACAAAACACTTGTTAAGTGGCCATCATAATTAATTAACCAAATATATGCAAAACTGTAATATAAAATAGGAAAATATTAATATTTCCATTAAAACGTGTTGTTGCTGTGGAGTTGAACTCTCAGTTTTGATGATGTGTGGGTTCTTAAACTCAAGACATAGCTCTTTATTTTATATTTGTTCTGTTATCAGTCATTGGTTGTTCTCTTCACCCACACATGCATGTTCATACCCGTCCAATCATCAGCCATGCTCAGATTTACTCTATTCAGTCTTCATTGAATGACAGCAGTGAAATATTCCTCGTCTCTTTGCAGGCGTTCTGTTTACTCAAACAAGGCAAAAGTAAAGAAGCAGAGATTCTTTGCAAAGAGATTCTGACCTGTGCTCATGAGAAGGAGTTTGGATTGGTGGATGGTGAGCTGTCAATTTTGTTTTGTTTGTTTGCACTTTTTGCCTTTATTTGATTGGACAGTAGAGTAGAAAATGTAGTACGGCCCATTCAGTGGTGGTGTGTTCAGAAAGATCTGACAATGATGCTGCTATAAATTTGTGTATAGTCTGTAATGAGGCACGAGTTCATGGGACAGGAAAATGAACACTAGCCGTGTTTCTACTGTTGGGCCATTGCAAGCAAGGGCTTTCAACAGGCCGAGCTGGGCTACCATGGACCACAGACTGTATAAAACTATGGACGTAGTGTCATAGGTTTCTGAAGAGCAGTTTTAAAGCCCAAAGTGGGCAGCGCTGGCCGCCACCATCCAGATAACTGAAAATGGGCAAGATTCTGAGAGAATCACAGACGGCGAGAGAGATTTGGCATACTAAATATCTGGACCTGTCGGCGATTGAAAATGTGTGAACTCTGCAATACAGTCATGAAGGACAAAATTAGCTGTATAGACCAAACCCCCTTTTTGTATCAGGCTGTAAACATTTTTTTCTGCTGTAAAGTTGGGCATTTTAACATGGGGGAGATGCAGATACTGTCTCTGGCGGCCAGTCGATGAATTGCAGTTTAAGTCACTTCCGTGTTTGATTCAAGAGAGAGACTGGGATGTTGTTGCTTGCCTCAGACCTGTAGCACCGAGCCCAAAACCATGCTTAGTTTTCCACCGCACTTAACACTCCTCACTGGACCAACGTCACACAAACCCATCATTTCAATAAACAAATGGAAGCTTTATCAGAAAACAAAAGGGAAATCACTGTAAATTAGCAAGATCACTAAACGAACACGATAAGTGTCCATTTTGTCATTTAGCCTACTTAAATATTTAAAACCCTATTTTACCACAGTTTTACAATAATAAGTGATGCATTGATCGTAATGAATTAATTTGTATCAAGATTACACATTAGTCCCACAGAAAAGTGGTATTTACAGTTATTTCATTAAAGAAAGAGGACACACTTATTCAGTCACGTCTGTTTCTGTTTATCATTTAGAAAGTAATAATTTAATAATAATAACAAATTTTCCACCAAAAATAGGACCTGCGGATGTAGCTGGCACGCTCTACACTTCGCAGACTATTGCGTTGTGTTCTGTACAATTTAAGAGAGCAAGAGTTTAGGATTCTTATCTTCAATCAGGATCAGCCACTTTCCATCAAACAGGAAGCAAACTGCATATTTAATCACATTCAAAAATCAGAAAATTATATACAGATCAATTTTCATGTGCACAATATCGCACACCATTCCCATCATCAACCACTGGCCTACAACTTTACATTAACATCCACTTTGTGTTGCACAACCATCTACTTTTCAATAGTTACTGCATTCAATCAAATGCAAGAAACAAAATGTAAATGTTGTTGTTCAGTGCCAGTGAATATAAATCAATACAAGAACATTTTATATTTTAAACCCGGTATTGGGAGTAAATATCTGTACAATTTAAAAGAGCAAGAGTTCAGGATTCTTATATTCAATCAGAATCAGCCTAACATAAGAAATAGGACAACTGAAACATGATATAATAAAACTTATAGAATAGATGAACACAAAACACGAGGTTAGCTATGTTAGACATCTCTTAAGTGCTCAAAAAAAAAAAGTTATTGACACATTTCAAATAAATGTATATGTATTCATCATAAAATACATGTACAAGTTACCATGTGCACAAAAACTTAAGTCAGAACAGATATATTTCACGTTTACATCGCACTGAAGTAAACACGTACCTCTCTCAGTCAAACAGAAAGCAAACTGAGAGAGCAACACGAGAATTCAATACGTTACCATCACTCTGCTCACTTACGTTACAAATAACACTCCCAATACCTACAAAAACTACATAAAATGACTGAACAATACAACGTTTTGGTGAAATAAACTCACATAACCACAAAATAGAAAATAAAACATTAAAAACAATGTATGTCATTCTTTAACATGTTACACAGAGTTTTAGCACAGACCCAATAGCCTACACTTTATCTTTTCAGTCAGAGAAGCAGAGGAAAGTCCCAATAAACCGAAGTTACTTTATTTTATGACACATGCGGAGCTAACCATGGATATCACACAGTCTGGTATAAAGAGACGAGTCGTACTGACAGATAAAATAAATACACAATTGTGATAATGCTGATGTTAGCTGATATATAAAATCATCCGCGGCGCTGCCATCTTCAGACTCGGTTAAACTCCAGATTTATTCGTAACCACTCCTTAAGCCTGAGCTGGTCCTCTTTGGACCAAGGTATTCGGAGGGCCAAAAAACACTGGCCGTTGGCCCTTATAAAGCCCCGACGAGGCCCGATCAAGCCCTAACAGTGACAGAGAACAAAACTAACATTAGTTAGCCCTGACAGTGGAAACGTGGCTTGGGAGTTTTCTTTCTTTCTTCTATTTAAATGCACTTCTTCTTTGCACTTATTAAACTGACTTTAGTAGATTAGTGTTGAAGGGCCACAAAGATGGATGGAGAGACATCCCCTTTGCTCAGAGGACTAAACCTGAGACAAATCTAATAAAAGACAATAAAGTGCTTTCTGAGAATGTGAGGTAACCCTTTTAAAATCAAGTTTATATTCTATTGACATGAAAACTACAAGCATTATGAGATGAGGATACTTGAAATGGCATTTGATTATTACATTTACATTCCTTTTGAAACTTTGGCTCATTTATGTGCCTTTAATGGGTAATGATGTTACTTGTGTGTCTATTTCAGCTGAAAACAAACCCATCTGGATGCACGCTGAGGAGAGAGAGGAGATGAGCAAGGTGTGTGTTGTGTAACGGGAGGATTTAGTGATTTGGGGCCCCAGGCAAAACACAGTAATGGTATACAATTGTACATTTATAACCTTGAGGTTATTTTCACTGTTGTGATTATTGCTGCTGCACGACCCCTCCATCCCCACAAATTACATTTTACAGAATCAGGCACATAATAATTATTTTAATCCAAAATGAAGTGTGTCTGTGTGGAAAGTAACTGTGCATGAGTCATCTACTCGGGTCCTTCACAGAAATAAATGTGAGCGCCATTTAAAATGATAAACATAATGCTCTGTATTTAATTATAACTTCAGATGCATGCCATTTTCATTTGTAGAGCCCTATGTAATCAGTTTTATTTTAATTCCAAATTCCAGAAAGAAAGAAAAATCCAGAATCCTTTTTTTATTTTATTTTTATTCTGGATGGTTTAAATTGTATTAATCAAAAAGCATGTCTAATTCATTGAAATTTTGAAACTTGTTTACATTTACATTTACATTTATGCATTTGGCAGACGCTTTTATCCAAAGCGACTTACATTGCATTCAAGGCACACATTTTTTGTGCCTTGGCACAAAGGCACAAAGTGTTTGATTTAACAACAATTTATTACCAGTTTAACAAAATATATATTTATTTGTTTTATGTATTTACATTTTTATGGTAGGCTAATCAAATGAAGGCATACAACACTTATCTTTTATTCCAAAAAATTGTCCAAAAAAAATTGACAGTCAAAGCTGTCAAAACACCGCCGTTCGCCAGTTTCTGTGTTTACTAGAAGCACGCAAACGCAACTCGGCTGTTGTCATTATGGCCCCGCCCACCGACTCTATACACGATGTGATTGGTCCGGCAAGAGTTAGGGGAATACAGCTTAGAAGGGTATTGAGAGTTGCTAGACGACACTCGCGGCAGATTAGATTTTCCTGCCGCTAGGGTGCGTCTAGATTTCTAGGCTAGTTTAACACACAATTTGTCCAATTTTGAATGAATAAATCCAGTGCAAGTCAGCAAACTTTAATCAAATCGATATGGCCCGATATGGACCACTAGTGTATGTGAATATTAAACGGTAAAAATGCTATTTAAATATGAATCCTGCATGTGTTATGTCTCTGTGTGCATGAATTATGAAGGCGAGCGTCATGTGTGCTTCAGTAGTAAACGAAACAGCGGATCTGCGGCATTCATTCCATGATGTGTTTATGTACGCGTTTACAGAATAGCGGAAATCATAAGGCCCTACACTTTCTACATGATGCACGTTCAACGTGGACGCACACGTGTTTCTCGTGGTAATGAACACCAGAGCAACCGCTTGTGCATCCACGCTGAACACGTATCATATATAAAAAGCATTTTAGGGGGCCCTTGGTTTTTGGGGGGCCCAGGTTGACGCCTAAATTGATAGGCTAAGTCCGCTCCTGTATGAATGTAATTCGTTTTTGTGTTTCTGCCCGTCTGCTGTCATTCAAACCGTCTGTCTGCTGTTATTCAGGAGAAACACAGAGACGGCGCCGCGTGTGAAGAATATGGAAGCTGGCACAAAGCCAGTAAAGTCGACAGGTACCACAAACACACCACAAAGCGGCAGGAGAGCAGGACCATTATGTTCTTAAAGCTGTTTCCTCCTGATTCTTAGTTTAAGTTTTTGTAGTCATGAATGAGTCCTCACATAGTCAAACAGTGTTTTTCAACCAAGAAGATAAATGGGTCGAAATGAAACGACCCCCCAAACCAAAAAGAAATAAAACAAGAAATGATATCCTGGAGAAAGAAATTGAACTCTATCATTTTTGCACTGTGAGTTTTGTTTGATTGTTCTCTTGTTTTCGTATCTCTCCTGACCGGATGAGTTGTTTTGTCTGCAGTCCGATCATAAATGTGACGCTGAGGAATCTAGCCATTCTGTACCGCAGACAGGGCAAGATGACCGCAGCGGACATGCTGGAGGAATGTGCCTCGAGATCTCAGAAACAGGTACAGGACAAACCTCTCTGGTCATTTGTCTCACATCTTTTCTTTATTGGTTGAGCTTTGAAGATGTTCTCGCAGCTCATTAGTGATGCTGATGCTTCTTTTCAACATCCTTCAGCGCAGCGTAAATGAAGCGCAACCCATTTCATTAGCGGCATATGTTACTTTACACTGATCATCTCACACAAGATGCTTTTAGTTTTAGGTTTTTTTAGTATGATTTTTGATCTTTATTTGTGTGTGTTTGCAGGTGTCAGGGTCTCACAAGAATACACCCAGATCAGTTTTTACCCCAAAATCAAAAAAAGAAGTGAGAACTTAGGCCTATTTTTGTATTAATAATAATAATAATAAAAATAATAATAATAATAATAATAATAATAATAATAATAAGCACCGGCTGGTTTTAAAATGTGTTTTTCATTACATTAAAATCTCAAAAAATTAATCTTTATAAAAAAAATAAACATATTTTACTTAGGCAGTCGTAGCACTTGTCTAAAAATTAGCTATAGTTAAGTGGATTGCTTACTATGTAATACATTTAGGATTTGGACTTGTCAGAAGATTTAGGGATCGCTAAGGAGGTACCAGGTTGTACTGAGAAGCACAAGATTAAATTAGAAATAGAAATATAATTTATTTCACTTTTAAAGATAATATAGAAAGTTAATAAAATAAAAGAAATTGAATTACAAGATCACATGGACAATACACAATAAAAAACTGAAAAATTCCCTCTTATTGCACTCGTTTTTTCCCTTAAATATATGCACAGACCGGTCAATTCAAGGCAAGGCAAGTTTATTTATATAGCACATTTCATACACAATGGCAATTCAAAGTGCTTTACATAGAAAGGAATTAAAATAGGGCTAAAAAATGCAAAAGAAAAATATAAAAAATAATTAAAAAAATTAAAAAATTCAGTACATCAATACATCTTTCGGATGAGACGTTAAACCGAGGTCCTGACTCTCTGTGGTCGTTAAAAATCCCAGGATGTCCTTCGATAAAGAGTAGGGGTGTAACCCCGGCATCCTGGCCAAATTTGCCCATTGGCCTCTGTCCATCATGGCCTCCTAATCATCCCCCTCTCCTGATTGGCTTCATCACTCTTTCTCCTCTCCACCAATCAGCTGGTGTGTGGTGAGCGTTCTGGCGCAATATGGCTGCCGTCGCAAAAGACCTCAAGTGTTCTCATAAGGTTTCAACGTCTCTTGATCTGGTCTATGGATGACCATACACCCTTAAGAGTTCTTTAGATCGAAATGTCTTGCTTCATGAGAAGACTCAAAGAAAGGATATCGTCATCCTCTCCATGACGTATTTTCTTCTACTCTGGTTTGCTTGGCTCGCCATCTGGTGAAGTTCACAGGGTGCTACAGAAGATCGCTCGGGTGTCACGTTTCCAAGAATCAAGAAAGAAGAAAGAGAAGAAACAAGACAGACAAAAACCCTGGCCTGATAACAGACCAGAATATTCATTTAGTGAATTTCTAAATAAATTCCACATCAAAGATCCAGAATAACATCTAATACACAGTTACTTTTACAATTTCTTCATAAACTGATATAATCACATCAGTTTATCTGAATCAAAAGCGTTTCGCTTATACAGACACGTGGCCAACAATGGTGACGTTGAGACTCTGAAATGAACAAATAACCACTCGGTTCACTATAACCACTCAAGTAATCACATAACCAGCATCATACATCATTTTCACAGGATGGATGAACTAATTCATTACCTTTGATCGATTTGTTTTCTCTCACACAGGCCCACCTCGACTACAGGCGTGCGAGGTCATAAAATGGCGTCGCCAACTGCAATGTACAAATGACCACGTTCACATTAGACATTTACAACTAATTGGAACAAAACTACAATTTAAAGAGAAAATAACCAATCTACAGCAACTTAATTACTGTTTAGTAGCAGTAATTCTATCTTAGTATGAAGTAATACAGTCTATTTGTCATAAATTATATTATACTGACTCACCTAATAGAATATATTACTCAATCCAGGCAGCTTCTTACTCAGAATGCCTCGAAGTAATTACATTTTGAACTTCCTTGTACTTTTCGAAGGGTGTAAATCAAAATTTTGATCAGATAGGATTGCATTGATCGATCACGTCTGCTCTCTCCATCAAGGTCATCTCTTCTGTCATCGCGCATGCTCATTGACACACACGGCGCAAAATGACTAAGAGCTCCATGAGCACTTAATCTTAACATAAAAAAAAAATAATAATAACTCTTCCCTTTTTCTGGTTTTTGCTACTTTGAGTAGTATACAAATCTTGGTATTTAGGGGACTTTCTGCATTTCTTTGCCTCTTCTTGACAGATCACTTCCTGTACTCCTGAGTTGTAAGACGCTTTTGATAAAAGTGTCTGCTAAACGCATAAATGTAAATGTAAGCTCTCATTCGTCAATCACTGAGGATTAATCTAGAACGAATTTGCATGTATTTATTTATTTTTATTAATTTTTACATCTCTTATTGATATCTTTTATTAAGGGAATATGATATAATTAGATAGTATATCAATTAAATAATCCCCTTTATTTAACCTGTGTTACACAGTATAGCAGTATACAGTATAACCATAATATATTAATATTTTACAATTTTATTTTTATTCACATTACAACGAGGAGGACAATGTGCTTAATTAAAAAGTATGTCGGTGTTCTTTAAATAGGCTTTATTTTCATTATGCCAAATTCCCTTGTTTTGTGCTTATTTTGGGTTGAAATATTTGATGATCTAGAGTTGAGTTAGGTCTCCAGAATCATTTCAATATGTAAATCGCTGTATCCCTTGTTCGAGGTACGTCACAAGCTCCGCAGCCGGTGGTGCTTCCGAGAGAAGCTTCTGGCCCTTCCCATTAGCGTCCAGTTGTGACTTTCGGGGCTCCCATGGATGAGCAGATGTCGATCGGTGGGGAGTTTCAGTCCTCAGAGGATGAAGATTCGACTGTACTGCCTCCCTCTGGGAGACTGGCAACGGTCGAGTCGGACCCCGGGTTGATGCTATGCTTTCCCAGGCCATCGAAAAAGGTCGGACTTGAGTGGAACCCTCCACCACATCCCGAACCTTCTAGGTTGGATGATTGGTTTCTTGGGGGCGGTCACGCTGGTTCTCCGCGTCCCACCCCGGTGCCATTCTTCCCGGAGGTGCATGACGGATGCACCTCCGGGAATTTGTTGGTGACGTCCAACGTACGTCGAACGTAACTGACTGAAAGGGACCGTCTCGGTTACGTATGGTAACCCTCGTTCCCTGAAGGAGGGAATGGACACGTACGTCCCGTCGCCACAGTTGCTGTACCATCACTGCAGGACAAGTCACTAGTTCGGCTCCTCAGGGAAAAACATTAGTGCGTGGTGATTGCTTCCGCTTTATACCCGCGCCACGGGGCGGGGTGCGGTATGCAAAACGCACGCCAATGGCCATTGGCCTGTTATCTTTAATCTCAAAACTGATAGGGGCTCCCAGAAGTGATCCCAATTCGTCGGTGGTTCCGATGTACGTCTCCGTTCCCTCCTTCAGGGAGCAAGGGTTACCATACGTAACCGAGACGTTTTTGTCAAACATAGTTTTTCTGAGTAATTCTGGTGCAGAAATGTGTAGCAGAAATGCAGATTTGTGTTGAATAAAGCAAACAGAACACACTGTGTGTGAGATTAATATAAAGGCTTATACTTTCTATGAAACAGTTATAATGCAACACACTGAGATAATCAAACTACCGTACTCTGTTCTGAATACAGTGGCCCAAACTAATGTGTGTGTATGCATGTGTATGTTGTGCATTGAGTCTGTGTGTGTTTGTGCAGGATGGCAACGGTGCACTGAATCAAAGAGGTTCATTCGCACGGCTCAAAGATGCACTGCTGGGGAAAACACTTCAGGATAACCAACCACCAGAGCCACACAACTCCAAGTACACACACACACACACACACACACACACACACACACACACACACACACACACACACACACACTCACACTCACACTCACACTCACACTCACACTCACACTCACACACACTCTCACACTCACACACACTCTCACACACACACACACTCTCACACACACACACACACACACACACACACTCTCACACACACACACTCTCACACACACACACACACACACACTCTCACACACACACACACACACACACACTCTCACACACACACACACACACACACACACACTCTCACACACACACACACACACACACACACTCTCACACACACACTCTCACACACACACACTCTCACAACAATATTGAACATCATGGCCAACAGTTTGCAAAAATACCCCCTTTAATTATTACAGCGCTTCCTGACCTGTAATGGGACAGAATTCCAGCCACAAGCAATTTGTCTCAACATTTGTGATATATGTTTTTTTTTTTTAACTTTCAAAATCCCCTCGTCCATGTATGATGAGTATTTCTTTTGCCCAGTGGAGCTTCCCAGCACAACACCTTAAGCATAGTAAAGTAAAGTAAAGTTGCTGCTGGTTATGACAAACTCCATGATAAATAGTTTTTGCGCTGTAATGTTTTATAATAGTATTTCTTTAGGGCTGCACTGTCACACACACATACATTTGAGCTTTAAACACATAATAACAGAACATTTCCTTGGATCTTGTTCCAGTTTTATTTCAGTTTTTTTATTAAATATTTTTTATAGAGAATGAAAGCATGACATCTCACCGAACAAGGAGAGTGACGATTCCTGTGAGGTAACAAATAATTAGCAATAATCAATAATCATTATATGAATTATAATCAATAATCAATCCCAGCTCATAAAGTAAAATATATAAAATGTAAATGATGGTAAAATCACTGTAATGCACTGCCTAATGTGCCTATTATAATTTGTTCTTCTATTCAGAGTCTGAGCAGCTGACGTCTGAAAGACAGATGAGATTTGACTTCCAGTAATGTGTGGATCTGTACAATACAGTTAAAATCTGTCCACACAAACCGCTCCGCTCTCAACCAACCAGAACCTTGATATAAGACTTAAAACTTTGATATTTTAAAATGTTTTTTTTTTTTAAATTCAATGTCAGATTTTACTTTGGGGTACATGGTGTAGTTGAAGTCTGTGGTGTCTTCTGTCTTAGGATACACTCTTTGAGTATTTCACTTCAGGATAAGTGTGCAAAGTCTATCTATATACAGGCTGCGGTGCTTCGTTGCTTTAATACGCTGAGTAATTATGAATTAGACACTGTAAAAGTATCCAGACAGCAAGATTTCTAAAGCATATCAAACTGCATGCATGATCAAATCATTCAGCTTATTGCTTTAATAACTCTCTTAATATTGACATCCTGTGTTGTTTTGCAGTACCATAAGGACCGTCCACTGGCCCATGACTGAATTCAATGCTGTGGGTTATATATTATACTGCATGTATGTTTTTCTTGCCCTTCTGTAAGAAATCACTTGTTTTATTTAAATTTAGTTTCAATTTAATTCTGACTCCCTTGTTGATTTAACGACTCCAATGCTCAAGTGATCACTACATTCAGACTGTAGCTGATTTAGAAGATGATCAAGATTTTGGTTGTGATTTTAATATAGGTATTTGATTATTCTTGTGCTCTTTTACTCTTCAATTATTTTTTCATTAGGGATACAATGTTGCACAAAATCACCAGCCTGAACTTAAGTCACCTTCATTTAATAGTGCTTTATACAATATAGTTTCAAAGCAACTTCTCAATAATAAACAGGAACATAACAGAATCAAAAATGTTAACTTATAATATGAGACTAATTCTAATTCTGCTGTAAATCAGCTCTAAAAAGACAATAGTGTAATTATTTAGCTCAATTCAGTTTAGTGTTAAGTACAGTTCAATAACAGTGTCATCTGACTTCAGCCTCAGCTTTAGATCAAATCAACTGAAAAGACATTAAATCTCTCGTATTCCTACCTTATTACTAAAACTGACTTTATTTCAGTAATTTGTCTATATTTCTTTTTGAGAATTACCAGGGGTTTAGATGTTGATCTTTTATTGAAAATGTTTGGTCACCATTATGGTGATCAGTGTTTGCTTTAGTTATCATTCGATTCAGTGTCATTAAGGACCCTTTCACACCTATCTTGTTTGGTCCAGATTTTTGGACTTTTCAGTTTTGATCTGAATCAAAATTACAGGTGTGAAACCTCCCCTGGAACACGGTCCGGACCAAACAGATGAAATCTGGTCAGACAAACAGGTAGTCTCCGTCCAGATCAAACTGAACAAAGGTTTGTTTCGTTTCTAGTGTGAAAGCATTTTCTGTATGCTTTGGACTTTCAGATTATTTACATTATACATACATTATTAGGAAGTTCCTGTTTATGTTTAAATATCATAATGTTATTTTTAAATGTAATCTAGGCTATACTGATTAAGAAAGGAGAAAAGATGCGTAATATGACAGAAGACAGAAGGTCAGAAATGATTTTGACCTCTTCATTAAGTTTTGTAGAAAGCCTTTCTTTAAAGTGAATTTTGTTTTGTATATATTGTATCTTAATTTTAATTAATAGCAGACAACAATCGTGACATGCAGGCGCCGCAGCTATCCCTTGCATTGCTCTTGGCATATGTCTCATAAATAACCCAAAACCCAGCAGGCTACTTGCCTCACAGACATGAGAAATATGTGTATAGATATTTTGAAATGTCCACTTGTAAACAAAACAATTCTGAACGAAAGTAAATACTCAAGCAATGCGCACTGTTTACTAGTGGTCTGTTCATTCATTCTTGTCAAAGATGTTGGACGTCAGATGCATGTCCGTTTAAAAACCAATCAATGTAAAAGGCAGCCCACATAGATGATGACGACAGGATGCAAGCAGTGGTGGAATGTAACAAAGTACAAATACTTCGTTACTTTACTTAAGTACATTTTTCACGTATCTGTACTTTACTTAAGTAGAATAAATAGTGCATACTTTTTACTTTTACTTCGTTACATTTTGCAGCAATTATTATACTTTCTACTCCACTACATTTCTACAACGTTTCGTTACATTTTCGTTACATCAGTTTCAGGGCTCGAGATTAAGGCTTGCCCGGATAATAATATATAATGTACGTGATTAGCTAATGAATTGACGGTTGCGCTGTTGAGGCTCGCACAGCCTCTCGAGGAGAAATGGAAACAAATCAGCCCCGCTCCCACAAAGAAACACGGACAGTTTTTCTAGCCTGAACAATAGCAGGCTTCACTCAGCGTCTGATACTGGGGAAGCGGCAATTCGAACTAATATCCCCGCGAGCAGTAAGTGGTGATTTTATTCACTTATTGACTATCTAAGCAACTTCTGATTAAACTGAAAGTTTCTTAGTGAGACAACATTAGCGATAATATCCTGTGTTGTCTAGATACCCAAGATGCTAGTACAGTAACAATAAGAAACTCCAAGTAGTATACAACAGTATGACAAATGCCAAACTTAATATTATTTCCTGCCAGTGTTGTCATACAAATCTACAAAATACAACAGTAGATACATATGGCAATCACTTTTGTCAGACAGAGTTATAATTTAGCCTATTTCATCAACAAAACATTACTCAGGAGCTAACTGTTAGTGTAGTTGCTTACAGATCGCTCACTCTATCCTTCTAGCTAATGTCACCTTCTCCACCACTTAAGTTGAAACGATAGTAATTTGACAAGGCATCTTCAATTTGTAAAAAAAACCCTGTACTGTAAAAACAACATATTTGTGCACTACCGTTACCCAGTTCGCTGTTTAGCTAAAAGTTGTGACTACTGACGATATGAGTTAACGTGTAAAGTTAATGTTATATGCTAGTTCACATGTAGGCGGAAGTTATAGCTATAATGATGTTACGTTTTGTAGGTCTTACTGAAAATAAAGACTAAACTTACCACTCAAAAGCATCCATTTCCAATCTCAAAACCTTTATCTTCATCAGAAACAGGATAAAACATAAGGTTGGATGCATAATCTCTCCATGATGGTCAATACAGATGTGTTTTTGTCACTGAAATGAGCCACACAGTGAAACAGCCAATTTTTGACATTTTTGCAGATTTATTAAAAAAGAAAACCTGAAATATCACATTTATTATATTCAGACAGACCCTTTGTTGTGACACTCATATTAACTCAGGTGCTGTCCATTTATTCTGATCATCCTTGAGATGGTTCTACACCTTCATTTGAGTCCAGCTGTGTTTGATTATACTGATTGGACTTGATTAGGAAAGCAACACACCTGTCTATATAAGACCTTACAGTTCACAGTTCATGTCAGAGCAAATGAGGTCAAAGGAGCTGCCTGAAGAGCTCAGAGACAGAATTTTGGCAATGCACAGATCTGGCCAAAGTTACAATTTTTTTTTTTTTTTTTTTTTAAATCTGCTGCACTTAAGGTTCCTAAAAGCACACTGACCTCCATAATCCTTAAGTGGAAGACATTTGGGACAACCCAAACCCTTCCTAGAGCTGGCCGACCATCCAAACTTAGCTGTCGGGGGAGAATAGCCTTGGTGAGAGAGGTAAAGAAGAACCCAAAAGAGATATTTGTAGAAAGTCAACCATCACTGCAGCCCTCCTCCAGTCCGGGTCTTTATGGCAGAGTGGCCCAACCGAAGCCTCACCTCAGTGCAAGACACATGAAGGCCCAAATGGAGTTTGCTAAAAGAACACCTGAAGGACTCCAGGCACTGCTCATCGCCTGTCTGTTACAGTCCCAACAGTGAAGCACGGTGGTGGCAGCATCATGCTGTGGGGGTGTTTTTCAGCTGCTGGGACAGGATGACTGGTTGCAATCGAGGGATAGATGAATGCGGTCAAGAACAGGGATATCCTAGACGAAAACCTTCTCCAGAGTACTCAAGACCTCAGACTCAGCCGAAGGTTCACCTGGGAACAAGACAATGACCTTAAGCACAGCTAAAATAACGAAGGAGTGGCTTCACAACAACTTTGTGACTTGTTTGAATGGCCCAGCTAGAGCCCTGACTTAAACCCAATTGAGCATCTCTGGAGAGACCTGAAAATGGCTGTCCACCAATGTTTACCATCCAACCTGACAGAACTGGAGAGGATCTGCAGGAGGAATGGCAGAGGATCCCCAAATCCATGTGTGAAAAACTTGTTGCATCTTTCCCAAAAAGACTCATGGCTGTATTGGATCAAAAGGGTGAAGAAAGTAACCAACTTCATCTGGTCAGAATTTCTCTTGCAATCTTTACCATAATAATGTCTTTTACAAACACAGTTAAGGCAGACAGAGAAAAACTAATGTTAAGAAGTCAATGTTCAAGACCTTTATCTACACCTTTGTTAATCCTCAATAGGAAATGTTCTATTAAATAAATAGTCAATACAAACTGGAGTGTAATAAGTGAAGATGCTGAGATCTGTTTAATGTTCCGTCAGGATTTAAAGGGTTTCTGTTTCTGTCTGAGTTTTGTGGGTCACCATCTGCTGAAGAGTAGAGACTGTGCTTCAGTCCAGAACAAGAAACATGATGTTATGCAGCATGTTGCTTTATTTAAGAGGCAGTGATAGTTACATTCGCTCATGCATGTGTGCTGTTGGTTGCTAACGGTTAATTGCAAGAAATTTACATTTTACAGAGGATGTTTCATAATAATAATCCAGGAAATGTAAAGACCATGCACCAGTCTTCTTCGTTGATCATCATGGTATGTATAGAAATCCTCACCAAGCTAGAGTATGTTGGATCATCTTCATTTTTTCCTCTATTGCTTGCATAAAACCAGGCAGAACATATTAGATGACGCTAGGCTAATTAATGTTTGTTTTCCATGTCAGTCCTTATCAGTATTCTCAAGTAATAATTGCTTTTCATTAAACTTGCATAAAAATAAAAAAAAACGAAGTGTCATGCACACAAAACAAATGTTTTTACTGTGTTTCACACAGTATTCATAATCATATCAGATGTTACTTTCAACAATCTGGTGACCAGTGTGAGCGCAAGTTTAACGCAGGTTTCACAGTGCACGCAGGAGCCCATTTTGCTTTCACAGCGTTTGACGTGCGCGCTGTGTATCGTCCATTGTCACCTTTTCTGTTGTTTTCCTCTGACCTCTGTCTTCTCGTGCTTTGATTTATGATGGGCAGCATATATCGGCTACGAATGAGATGAATTCCCTCTGTCCCAAACACATATGCATATAACATGCTGTATTTAGGTAGTTGATATGATAAAAGTGACATTAAAGTTAAGATATGTCTCTAGTTTTAATCCTTTAAACTTCCCTTTGAAGTTTGGGCAAAAACTTCTGGCAGTGATGTGGTCACGTGCATATTTTTTTATTTTTTCACAGCGCTGAATGTCATATGGTGATTGTAAAACCCGGAACACTTCACATGATTTAATGTTAAAAAAAATATTTTTCATGTTAATCTGGTCAATTTTGATCATGAACAATGCACTGTGGCTTTAATTCAGCGTGAGCAGTGTGGCAAAAATAGACTCGGAGCCGCAGCACTGCCTCTGCGTGCTGTATGAATGCTCTAATCTGTTAATTTGGGTGCCGGAAAAAATACGTGTGCAGTGTGGAACCGGCCTTAAGCTTTTTTTTGGCTGAGGTTGCAGACTTGCCTTTAAGTGGCTTTGCTATTCCTTACACTGTGAAAAAAGTCTGTAAAAATAGGGCACAATGTACTGTATAAATATGAAGGAATTTTCCATATTGTTTTTTTTACAGGTGTTTTACCTGTATTTTGAATTACACATTGCATTAGTTTGTGTTTTAAGGGTTGGCATAAATTTCCATAAAAAAAATTACTGGATAATATACTGGCAGAAAATTACAAGTACATTTTTTGTTTTTATTTTTTACAGTGTATGAATGGGAGAAACTGCAATGCGAAATTTGATGGAATATGTTCCGCATTCTAAAAAAAAAGAGCCAATCGCTGATTGATAAAGCCATTGGGACATTAGGATTCCATATGCTCGCTGGCTCGTCTAGCCTGAAAAATACGCTTTTTTTATTAGCTGACAAGCCAGACCCACATCAAGATGTTTGGTCTGGAAACTCCCCATTGACAGTACTCCCCATTGTCAATCCGAGGGGCGATAAACGGTTGTCTTTCAAACTCCCTCTGCACACGATAGGATAGCGCTACACCAACCAGAGCAAAGAAGGTGAAGCAGAGCTCGTTGACAGATATAACTTTCGCCGTAAGTCTTCCAAGTCTTTGATCTTCCAGAGTCACGGCCAAAGCAGTTTCAAAAGACCGCAGGTCGCAGCTTCTTTTGCCCCGTTTCCACCAAAATTACCCAGAACAATTTGTACCAGGAACTTTTTTACAGGAACTTCTCTCCACCCCCAGACCTGCAGCTGTCTGCGTTTCCACCGCTAAATAAAGTTCCATGAAGATTAAGCAAAGTAGTCCGGTGATGTAGGACAGTGCGCGACTGCTCCTCCAAGTCAGTGACGGACAGTAATCATTTTTGTGTGTACCAATTTAAAGATTTAGTGGACTGTTTACATGAGACGTTATCTAAACTGATCTGGTGTTTCACTCTAAAAAATAATTCAGTGGCTTAGTAAATATCACAGTAATAATTAACTTTATTAACTTAATAAAATCTCTCAATATCATTTACTTGATGGTTTTAGTTAAACATACCAAAATAATTGACTAAAAATCCAACAGTTAATTTTGTCTAAAATTTATAGTTATATTTAAGTTTTTTTCACTAAAATAATTTAGTATTCAAATAACCAATTATTTATTTTAAATATACTTAATACATTTGTGAAATTTATTTCAAAATATTTGAGAATGGAGAATTAAACCGATCTGTTTCAAGAACCACAAATATTACTTAATTAAAATCAAGATTATTAATATTTAACACACACTGAAGAAATTGAGTAAGTTTACTCGATTAAAACAATGCACCCCTCCCCCACCCTCTGGCAACCACAGCTCGACGGTTGAGTGAGTGCGGATATTTGAATTCTCCTCAGTCACCAGAGCAGTTTCTTCTTCTCAGCGTCGCTGAATTGGGGCATTTCATCAGTGAAATTCAGGTTTGTATGTGTTGTTTTATCTATATAATCATTACTGTGCTTAAAGGCATTTTATTTAATTCAAAACAACATACAGGGACAGTTTGAGTCACCTTAAGTTAACGTATGGCGTTGGTCTTTGAAACGCCTGCTGTGTTGCTCAAAACACAACTTTATTCGTAAAGATAATGAATATAATGAATTTGGATGATAAAATCTTATTAACTGGGCACTGTTTGTTTATTGTCAGGTTATGGAGTCTGGCGCCTCGCAGCATCTTTCAGCTACGAATGAAACGCAGGACAGCGGTCTCAAGTTCAAAGTCCACCCGCAGACCACTAACGTTAGTCCATCTCAGGCTCGAGAAACAGCGCTGATACGGTGGAAATGGGATAACAGACCGGTTGATTTCACTTGAATTACTTTTAAATGTTTAATTTTTACTTCTAAAATGTTTGTTACATGAGTTAAATGTTGTAAAATAACTATTATTCTTTACATGTCAAAACAGTAACGTTATTGCTGTAAGTCTCGTCGACAATAAAGGCCATGTCATGTATGTGTTTGTGTGGACTGTGGAGTATTTTACAAAGGTTTAGAGGAAATTAAAGTTATACTATACAAGTTAGTAATACTCATAAATAAAAACTGTTCATATTAGTCATAAATATTGGTTTTTAAAATTCTTTTTACCCAATTTTTTCTACTCAATTGAATTTGTTAATGTAACAAATGCAGTTACTCAGATCTACTTAATTTTTTTACTTACATTTACTCAGTTCTTATTGTGTCTATAATTGATTTCACTGCTTTAAAATTTACTCAATTTTTTTTAGTGTAAAAATGTTTCACCAAAAAAATTGAGTAAATCATAGTATTAGTTTTTAGAGTGTTACATGTGATGACTTTCAATCACAATCATTTTGTCACATGCAGTTTGTCTGCTGCATACAAAAATGTCAACGCTGTTTTCTCCAGCAGCTGGAATGTGTTTACTGTAGCCATAGCAACTCTTAACGGCCACCAGGACTAATACAGTATTATATAATAAGCTATTTATCTGCTGTAAAGTGTAATAATCATCTCAGAAAAAAAAAAAATCTTCTGTCAGGCGCAGTTAAAGTAAAAACTGCCTGGGGCAATATACGCTGTGTCATTACTCCAACATTATCTTCATAACTTCCGAAATAAAAAGTTTACCCCTCAGAAAAATGTACTTTCCTCTCTTGTCAACATGAGCGCGGCGAGCGCTGTCACGTCATGTAAGGACACACACTTAAAAGTAATCGGTCAGGTCGTTTACATGGTAAAAAATAGACTGTAAAAAAATGAATAACGAGTATGGAAGAGATTCAAGCTGTGCTGCTTTTGCTGGTTATGTATAGGTTTACGAGGTAATTAACAACGACAGAAAAGAGCACTAATATGCAGATTCAGCAGCATGCAGCATATTCAGAAAGCTTGTAAAGCTAGATTTAAAATGACAATGTATATTATTATCAGCTATTACGGACATTGCACGTGAGATGGCTGAGACGAACGCGCGCCACCAGACAGAGAGCTTGACTGATATTAACTGAACGCAGAACGAACCTCGCAAAAGACTTTTAAAAATGCCGGTTGAAATAAAATGCTGCGGAAGCTAAACCAATCAGCATGTTCAGCGCCCAAGTCCCGCCCTCGAAAGTTCCTGAATTTTAAAAAAGTACTACCTCGCGAGCAGGGCCGTTTGGAGGGGGAAATATTTACCCGGAACTTCATTTAGACCCTGGTTCCTGCGGTCTAAACACACCGAGCACCACCCAAAGTTCCTGGTTCCTGGGTAAAGTTCCTGTGGTGGAAACGTGGCTTTTGTTTAGAAGTAGCAAGCCACTTTGACGTCATTGTTACGCCCTGCCCACTGGCTCTATACACGACGTGATTGGCCTGACCAGAGTTAGTTTTTTCCAGCTCACAATCCACCGGAGAGTTACTAGATGAAACTTGCTGCAATATGAATAATGCTGCAATTTGATAATACATACTGCACCTTTATAACACGCATATAGTTGCTAATGCTAAAGCAGCAGGTTGGACCTCTGTCTACCCTGTGATTTCATCACGGGAGTTTCTATTGGGACTCTGAACACTTGGGTTGAAGCTCTTCAAAGAAACATCTGTTAAAGGTGCACTATGGAACTTTCCGTCCACTGGAGGGCACCTATTCAAAACAAATGCGTAGTTTGATGACGCAAAGTGGGAGCGCAGCATCTTGGGAGATGTGGTCTTCTCATCACAGCCGGTGGAAAATAGGACTCGGGCAGAAATCACGTTCATGCATGCGGTTATTAACGTTACTGTAGTGAAGCAGAGCAGGAGCGAGTGTTATGGACCTGATCACAGCTGCTGGAGCGATTGTTAAACAAATACCCGCCTCGCGAATACCGGGACTTTTATTATGACGGGACGGGACACAGTCGCCGGGCGCCTGCACAGATCCGCTCTTCCGGTTATGATTTTGAGGTAATGCTGCTCTGTTTATCATATTAGATACATTTAAGTGTGTTTAAAACGATGTTATGACGTTACTCCGTGCGTTCAGTTGTTCACACTGCTAAGAGTAAAGCGCTCCTGCCAAATAAAAGCCGAAACCCAGGGTAGCGCAGATATGACGCAATTGACAGGCGACTCCCTCAAATGCAATTCTGAAACGTCCCTGTCCTTAGTTAAAATAGCAATTTTCTCACAATTTACAAATAGTTGGAAACATCTGGGATATTGTAGGTACTCAACTGAACAAAATATATAACAGCGGCCTAGTGGTTTTTGGATATTTTACTGCAAAAATACTACATAGTGCACCTTTAAGGTGAAGGGGGACAAGTGCTCTGTATTCTAAAAAAAATATTTTTTTTCAAACATAATTTTTCAAACATTTCATATCCATATCCTAAGTCTTTTAAGATCAGATGTCTGATGACTGATAATCATTAATATTTTAAATCACCTTCCAGCATTAAATTCGGCAGACAAAGTGTTAAAAAACGCCAGACAAGATCATAAAAGTGAAAAAACTCCTCCCTCTTGTAACACTTACCAGGAAGTTACTGTCATTTCTCATTTCTGTCATACTAGCTCTGTTAGTGTCGCGACAGAATCGTAAAAGAATAAGTGGAGAACAAAGAAAAACATTTTCAAGAAGGATTTTTTGAGAAGTTTGTTTCTGACCAGATCTTTGTGATCTTTTTTGCAACGTCATTCAGAAAGTGAAAGTAAAGCTCAGATTGCTGGAGCTCAAACTGAGAAAATGGCTTCATTGTCTGACGATGATTTTTCTTGTCCTGTGTGTCAGGATATTTTCAAAGATCCTGTTATTTTATCTTGTAGTCACAGTTTCTGTAAAGAGTGTCTTCAACAGTTCTGGAGAACCAAGGACACTCAGGAGTGTCCTGTCTGCAGGAGTGTGTCAAGACATGAACCTCCGTGTAATCTTGTGTTAAAAAACTTGTGTGATTCGTTCCTGAAGGAGCGAAATGAGAGGCGTTCATTAGGATCTGCGGAGCTGTGCAGTTTACACAGTGAGAAACTCAAACTCTTCTGCCTGGAGGACAAACAGCCGGTGTGTGTAGTGTGTATTAACTCACAGAAACACGACAATCACAAATTCAGACCCATTGGGGAAGTGGTTTCATCATGCAAGGTAAGACAGATTTATTTACAATAAAAAATATATAAGTTGTATATCATTAATATACATATAATTTCTCTAGGCCATTTTACTCAAGTATTAAATACAAAATGTGACACAAATCTCTTAAATTCACTTTTAAATTCTAGGAGGAGTTCAATACAGCACTGAAGTCCTTACAAGAGAAAATCAAACGCAATAAAAACACTAAAGGAAAGTTTGAGAAAACAGCTCAACAAATCAAGGTGAGGATCGATTCTAGAACAGATGAACTGTTGTCTGTGTATTCTAATCATTTAACATGCAGCTGTCACTCACACACAGTGGTTTGTGTAAAATGGTGACCAAGCAGACGCCTCTGTTAGCTGTAGCTGCTAACCTATCACCTTCTACTTACACTAGCCTACATCTCGCAATGGCAAGAGAAATAATTATGAAATGTTTATACGTGGTGGATGGTGTACACAAACCCTGTTCTGAAGTTGAAGTTGAGAAACAAATAAAATATAAATCCAGTAAATGTGAGGTTTCTCATGCTACACAAATAAGAGCTCACTAACAGTATTATGAATTATTAGGAGCACACTTGATATCTTATTAGGCTACTACAGGATCTTGACTCATTTGAGCGGGACAAGACCACGTTTATATTCTTTTTAGACGATTTGATATTATTTGTGAACCAGTTGATTGAAAATCAGCTTTAAAGATTCGCTCACAAAACAGACATCACTATTGGGTCTCGGAGAAGATCTTGATTTATTTCCCTTAAAGGGGGGGTGAAACACTCAGTTTCAGTCAATCTCATGTCAATCTTGAGTACCTATAGAGTAGTATTGCATCCTTCATATCTCAGAAAAGTCTTTAGTTTTATCATATTTATAAAAGAAATATAGACTGTACCGAGTCTTTCCGGAAAAAACCGAGCGCCTGGAGGCGTATCGTGTGGGCGGAGCTAAAGAATGACAAGTGTGCAAAGCGGTGATGTCCTCAAGCGTGGAGAAACCCATCGCTATCTCAGCTAATACAGATAATGATCCACAATCAAATCTGAGGCTGAAATAAATTGAACAGGAGAAACGGCAACATCAGGACGTCCGTCTCTGTGGTATGTAAGTTACTGTATTTAGTGGCCTCTCCACATTTGTGTGTGTTTACTCGCAGTTTATGAGGACATGATTCGGTTTATGGACTATTGTATGCGACTAGACCTTAGAAGTAGCAAGCAAAACGGTTTTGCACGTCAGACTAGTGTAACGTTATACAGAGAACAACAATGGAGTTACCGTTAGCGCATTTGAATGACGAAGCACGCGATCGTGTCGTTTACTGATGTTTACTCATGCGTCCGTAGCCAAAAGCAGAGACATTTGAAGCAGTTTAACTCACCGGCTGCTTCCAAAGCAGGACCGAAGCTTTATCGCTGGGACTGCTCCGTCAAAAACGCACTTCTTTGGTATGATTTGGTAAAGTCCTGACAGCAGTGGCGTGTAAATCCACTTTGAGACGCGACTGAAACGATGTTGTGAAGCTTCCCGTCATTTCTGCGTTCAAATCTGTTTAAATGCAGCGCTGCCTTCCCGTTGAAGTCGCTCGACGTAACCCATAGGAATAAAGAGAAGCGCGGCGCCACATAAGTTTTCACGGACGACTAGATCTGCATCTGAGAGACTGTTTACGGCGTGCATTTCCTCTCTCTCGCTCTAGTCACGCGCGCACGCACCCTACCGGGAGAAGAGCCTGTACAGCCCATACAAGGAACTTCCGCTCTATTAACGTCAAGTCGACCCATACTCGAAAAAAACTCACCGAAACTTGTGAGAAACCGGAAGGAGTATTTTTAACACAGAAATACTCCATCAAACGTCCAACATTAGTTTTTGAAACTTTGTCTATGTTTAGGATGGGAATCCAAGTCTTTAACAGTGGAAAAAGCTCAGTGTGCATGAAACAGCATTTCACCCCCCCTTTAAAATAACGAGGAGCAACAGGTTTTTCTAAAATGAAGTAAGGGGTAAAAAGTCTGATATTGTGCTCATATTGCAATAATAGTGATGAAAAATAAAGGGTATTGCCTTAGATTACGGCCCGGAAAGTACTGCGTAATTAAAGTGAATTTACAACATAACTTTCAGTAATTATAGTATAACTATAAAGTAAGAAGCTACTTGTATAAGGGAATAATATGTAATATTCGGGGAATAAAGGTTTAACTCTTAGGAAAATTAAGAAATTATTTATACTGTAAGTATTTTTTAATTAAGGGATAATTATCCGTGTAGTTACAGAGTAAATAAATGAAAATAAATGAAATAAATAAATACACGGCAGACACATTAGCGTATTGTAGGGTCATTTAGTCATCATACAACTTCACACTTTCTTTTTTTAAAAATAAGTTTCCAGTCCATTGAGTGCTAGAATAAATTAATACCGAATACATTTCCAAATATACAAATAATGTAAAATAAAAAGTATAACAGCTTCTCTTGCCTTGTGCGCCTTTTTTCTCCACTGTTTCCCTCAAATAAATAAGGAGTAAGCACCTGTGGCGATAGAAATGATTGTAAATGAGCATAAGCCTCGTACAGTCCACCATGCTTTGTTTACATCTAGCTCCCACAATTCCTTGCACTCAGGCAGTTTGGCGTGACTTTGCCTGGAATGCTACAAAGTCGTGAGTTTTGGTTTGAAAACCCAACTTACGGGGTCAAAAACCTGCCTGGAACGCAGCAATAAGTGTCTTGCTGTTTTATTAAAATTAAAACAATACTGATAAATCTTTTTGTTTCTTTTCTCACATAATCTTGTGATTATGACGTAATCACATTTCATGAATCGCTTAATTCATAATTCATCCCTCTACCTGACTAACCCTCCTGCTGTGGATAATCAACCAATACTTTAGATCGATCAGACACTGAGCTGTTGACAACATATTACCTGAGGGAAAACATGAATAAAAAGTCCATCGATCCATTCTTAACACACCTTTACAGATGGCTAGTCCACCTCCAAAAAGAGAAATCTTCTTTGACTATTATAAGCTTATGTTGTTAAACAGATGAAAATATTTTACATTTTAGTAACTTTTTAATCTCAAATCTCCAAAAAATAATTTTTAGTCTTCACAGAAACATTGAATGTCTGAAGCACTTCCACCAAATCTCTAATTTCTGTTTAATACTGTATGGAAAAGATTAAGAGTGTGTATGTGAAGTTTGATCTTAAAATACCTCACAGATCTTTATAGCACATTAAAATTGTCACTTTTTGAGGGTGAGCAAAAATGCCCCATTTTTGTGTGTACCTTTAAATGCAAATGAGCTGCTGCCCCCCCCCCCCTTTCTAGAAGAGGGCGGAGCTTCAAGAGTCCATGTTAGCAGCATAGACCGTAAGAAAATATAGACTACTCGACATCATCCGTTTCCGCTTGCCATATTTGAAGCTTTCAGGCGGCCTTGCACGGCGCGGACATCTTGGGACCGAGTCTGCGCAGTAGCGATTTCGGGACCGGAGTTGCGCAGTAGAGCGCAGGAAGTAGAGCAGGAAGTACAGTCGCGATATCAAAAGCCCGCCCACACTCTCGCAGATGCAGAACAATTAATTATGTTGGTGTGAAATAAACAGTTATGGAAATGTAGAAATTAAAGCTCTAATCTGCTTCCAAAAATTTCGAAAAAAGTCCGTTAGTGCCTCAGTGACAACTTCACTCAGAGAAGACGTCAGTCTCAGCTGTCAATCATGACGTCACACACCTCGTTTTTATAGCATCAAATAACTAACTCAAACTAAACTTATTTTAAAAGCGAACACCTGAAAGGAAATCATCGTGATGATAACTGCCTTCAGTGACATAAACTAACTTTGGGGAAAATTTTTTTGAAGTGTAATTTTATTATTTAGTTTGCCTCGCGTCCATTAGAAAACACAGAGGGGCGGCTATACTGGGACCGGTCACCGGGGGGCGATCGAGGCGCGAAAGCTTCAGTAAATGAGAGGGAGACTGCAGGCTTGGTTAGCAGCGCTGATTAACTCACGCAAACACACACTGAAAATATCAGAAACTGCTCAGCCTTTTATGTTCAAACCAGAGTCGGACAATGATGGAGAGACTCAAGAAGAAGTGACAACATGTAGAATGAGACAGGACGTTTCTCAATGGTTAGTTGATTAATTTATGTAGCTGATGTGGAGTTAACGATCTTCAAGTCATCGATTAGCATATTCTGTAATGATAATCTATAAATCACTGGTCTGGGAACTGTTGTAAAATGAGCCAGAGAATATCTGCTGCATGAAGAGAGATGCAGAATATCATTTAGTTTAACGGTTATAACTTATGTTGTCACCTTCTCAACATGGCCTCACCCCATTTGTTGCGTGGGGGTGGGGTTTATGTACATCTTAGGGTTCGCGATTTCTTTAAAAGAAAATATCAATCAATCAATCAAACTTTATTTGTATAGCACCTTCCAACAACCAAAAGGAGGACCAAGGTGCTTTACATTTAAAACAGAAGAACATCTACAATAAATACTATATTAATACTTTAAGCAAAAACCAAAGGAACAGTTACAAAAAATACAAAAATAAAATTTAAAGTGCCACAGTGCTACAGTGTGGTAAAAGCCAGTCTAAATGAATGCGTTTTTAACCTGGACTTGAACAGGGCCAGGTCTGTAAGAACACGCAGGTCTACAGGTAAAGTGTTCCAAAGTTTAGGAGCAGCAAAAGCAAATGAACGATCACCCCACTGCTTGCAAATGTCTCCCTCGTTGAAACTTTGCAGATCTTGTTTATGCTCAAACAGCGACACTACACACCTGCTAAAGTTAAAAAAGGGAAATCTTAATCAACCACCCCTTTAAAATTTGGTCATAAAAATACTCATTTGACTGATGTTCCTTAAAAGTTCAGTATATGTGCTTTTAGATAATTATTATATCTTATTAAAAAAAATAATTTAAAATGGCTTCATTTGTAAATGGAGGCTGATGAGATTTAGATTTGTGTCTCCAGAATAAGATTCAGACGATTGAAGTGAATGTGATGTGATTTCAGTCTCAAGTCGAGGACACAGAGCGGCAGATTAAACAAGAGTTTGAGAAGCTTCATCGGTTTCTCAGAGATGAAGAGGAAGCGACGATCACTGCACTGAGAGAGGAAGAGGAGCAGAAGCAGCAGATGATGAAGGAGAAGCTGGAGGAGATGGACAGACACATCTCAGCTCTTTCACAAACTATCAAAGACATGGAGGAGATGATGAAGGCCAGCGACGTCTGCTTTCTGAAGGTCTGATTTCACACCATTGATTGATGGATGGATGGATGGATTGGTTGGTTGGTTGGTTTTTTTGATTGATTGATTGATTGATTGATTGATTGATTGATTGATTGATTGATTGATTGATTGATAAATGGTGTGTTTGTCCTGCAGGAGTTTCCAGTCTTAATGGAAAGGTGAGTGATCTGCTGGTGTCTCTGTTCTCTCTGGTTCTGATCAAAAGCCACTGCAGTTCTGACTCCTGAATGTTCTTCCAGAGTCCAGATCTCACAGCCAGATCCACAGATGGCTTCTGCAGCTTTGATTAATGTGCCACGGTACTTGGGCAACCTGCCGTTCAGAGTCTGGAAGAAGATGCAGAACATCGTCCAAAACAGCGAGTCTGGAGATGATCTGCCTGTCCTTAACCCTCTAAATGATGATCTTCCCAATGATGAGCAGAAGCGATTTCAGCACCTTCGCATCTCAAGGCCGGTACAACAGTCTGGTGGAGCTAGAGCTAACATCTGGACACAACCACCCCGACGTGGACACCCTGCCGATCGTAGACAGGCCTTATTTAACACCCTGGATCGTATACGAGACCCTGACGCTTATAGACAGGTGAGAGAAAAGCGCTGCTTCACTGTGTGAGGATGAGGAGCATGTGTTTGTCATGTAATGAAGAAATGCAACTTCACATTCTGGATTAACAATGTCTGTTAAATTAGCGATCTGGATTTCACCACCGTAACATTTGGTTCATGCTAATTTGAGAGTGTCTTTTCCACTCAGAATTAAGAAACATCAGAATCCATTTAAATTACTTCATACATCTAAATGATTGGATGAAGTCTCTCTGTTTGTGAGGGATCAGGAAAAATATAAAGAAGCTGCTCACTTTCTGAAATATTCCAGAAATATTGCTTTCCATCAGAGAGAAGACACTTGGGAAAGAC
Organism: Pseudorasbora parva; assembly: GCF_024679245.1. NCBI lineage: Eukaryota > Metazoa > Chordata > Actinopteri > Cypriniformes > Gobionidae > Pseudorasbora > Pseudorasbora parva. Next base: position 10,686,768 of record NC_090173.1, on the reverse strand, counting down.
CATCCTGCTATAAGTGAAATTAATGTTGATTTGAGCAATTCATGGGAAATTATTTACAGTGCATCCAGAAAATTAATCACAGCTCTTCACTTTTCCCACATTTTGTAATGTTACAGCCTTATTACAAAATCGATTAAATTCATATTTTGTTCCTCAATTCTACAAACAATACCCCATAATGACAACATGAAAGAAGTTTACTTATGTACATGTGATATTTTTATTTTTATACATTTGCAAAGATTTCAAACAAACGTCTTTCATGTTGTCATTATGGGGTACTGTTTGTAGAATTGAGAAAAAAAATGCATTTAATTCATTTTGGAATAAGGTGGAAGTTTAGGTCCTGTGCTCATGGGCACACAAACAGCATGAGAGATTTCTGTGCTTGTTTCTGACGGCTGCTTTGTGAGGTTCATGTTTGTCTTTCAGCAGCAGAAATACAGATCTGTGTTGAATAAAGCAGACAGAACATACTGTGTGTGAGAATAAGATGAAGGCTTATACTGTATTTGAATCAGTTATAATGCAACACACTCAGATAATCAAACTAATCTGTTCTGGATACAGTGACCCAAAACGTGTGTGTGTGTGTGTGTGTGTGTGTGTGTGTGTTTGTTTGTGTTTGTGCAGGACAGAAGCGCTGCACTGAATCACAGAGGTTCATTCACACGGCTCAGAGATTACGCACTGCGTAATCTTCAGGATAACCAACCACCAGAGCCACACAACACCATGTACAAGCACACAGACACGCGCGCGCGCGCACACACACACACACACACACACACACACACACACACACACACACACACACACACACACACACACACACACACACACACACACACACACACACACACACACACACACACACACACACACACACACACACACACACACACACACACACACACACACACACACACACACACAGTTTTTTGAAACATTTAGCAAAAATACCCTTTTAATTATTACAGCACATTAGGGATGGCTCGATACCACAATTTTGGCTTCGGTACGGTACCACAATCTAATACCGAAGTACCGATATTAAATCGATACCACAAGGTCTGATATTAGCGCGGGTTTATTGCACGCGAATGAGAACAATTATGCACGTTTTGAGTTTATAAAGTGGGAAATTACCACAAATGTTTATTAGTAAATTAATCAGCAAAGCTTATCACATCAAATCAGTCATTTGAAAACTTTCTTGTGAGAAATAATTTCAGCAAAAATCTCTCAAAATTAGCTAATTGCTTCTGGTTTCAAAAGACATCGCACTACACTAAAGCAATCTGCATTCCGATTCAACATTTCACCTTCGTCTCGGATGGAGAACGGAAATCATTTGAACACGCAAGAGATTTTATAGCATTTCGTAAGTTACAGGAGATATGAGCTCATACGACACACACACACACACACACACACACACACACACACACACACACACACACACACACACACACACACACACACACACACACACACACACCTGTCACTTAGTCACGCTCGCACATTACACATTAAGTTTCCTTAAACAGTTAAATACACAGAATTATGTACAAATGTCCGTCTTTAGTGAGTATTCACATAAACACAGTCGGTTGTGTCTAACGCGAATGTAAATAGTGCACTAGTACGCATGCAAATATAATGAGATCTAAATGTCATTGGTTGAAACAAACGCTGGAGATTGTGATATTTGATCTTATGTTAGGCTCTGTATGTGCGTTGATCAGTGTTAAAAGAAAATAAATGTCTAAATGAGATGGTTTGAATGATTCACTGAGCTGTCGATCTCTTCAGAAGTCTTAAAGTCAGGATAGTGACAGATGCTTGGCTAGGTTTGATGGTTCTTCATCAGTTTTATAAGCAAAGTCATTACAAATGTCACTTCTACTCCTCTCTTTATTAATTCGTTTTGGGCATCTTGAGTGAGATTCAACTGCTTTATCCATTTTGTCCCTCTCTGTTGTTGTCACATTTGCCGGTTGTTTCGGGTCAGTTTGGGTAGAGCGCTGCCATCTAGCGGTGAACTTCGGAACAGCGGCATATACCGAAATGTGCCAAATCATGATATCGTACCGTTTTAAATAAAATATATACCGGTATTTTTCCAGTACCGGTATATCGCGCATCCCTACAGCACATCCTGACTTGTAATGGGACAGAATTTCAGCCAAAAGCAACATTTGTCTCCACATTTGTCATATAATATGCTTTTTAAACTTTCAAAATCACCTCACCCATGTTTGATGATTAATATACATGAGGAGTATTTCTTTGGCCCAGTGAGAGTTTGATGTGGGCGTAGCTTCCCGGGACAACACCTTAAGCAACCGACAAAATGTAATGTTGCTGCCGGTTAGGACAAACTCCATGATAAATAGTTTTTGCTCTCTAATGTTTTATAATAGTATTTCTAATAGTATTTCTTTAGGGCTGGACTCTCATCTATGAGTATTTAGTCAATCTCAGGTCATGTGATGATGGCAAATACTTTATAACTGTGCTGTAAATTAGCACATGTTATAGACTTCTATTGGTGTTTTATGAAGCTAATTACAGTTACTACAGACTCAAAAAGAAAAGAAAATATTAGCATTTTTAGAAATTAGACTTTATTCTTCAATCATTTCTCTGTTTAAGGATGTTAATGGAGGGTTTGTCAGTTTTAGTTTAGTAAGTTTTGGGGGCAAATTTGTCCCCTGACCAGACAGACAGACACAAACACACACACACACGTTGGTGCAACTTCCTTATGAGGACTCACCATAGACGTAATGGTTTTTATACCGTACAAACTGTAAATTCTTTACCCCTACACTACCCTAAACCTGCACATCCCAGAAAACATTCTGCGTTTTTACATTATTAATAAAACATTGTTAAGTGTGTTTTTAAAGCTATTTTTATTATGAGGACACAGGAAATGTCGTCATTAACCACGTTTACGTTGTAATACCAGTGTAATTCCCATGTCATTATACAAATGTTTGTCCTCATAAATCACACACTCACACTACATGTTGTCATGACACATCACCACAAACATGAATATGAACACACATTTGAATTTTCAGACGTATTTTTTTGTTCAGTTTCATTTCAGTAGTAATTTTTCTATCGTATGTTTTTTTTCTCTCTAGAGAATGAACGCATGACACCTCACTAAACATGACGAGTGACAATTCCTGCCAGGTAACTGATACACAATCTCAGCTCATAATGTAAAAGATGTTAAATCACTGTCTTTTTCTCATAAATAAAAATGAATCGGTGCTCTCAACCCATTTAGATCCATAACGTGATGTATTTCTAAGTAAAACAAGGAAAAAAGAGCAAGTTATTACATCTGATGAAAGGTTATGAATTTCTTTAGAATAACTTCCCTGATGAACCAATCACAATCAGACTAGGAAGATGAATTAAGACAGTAAATAGAGTCTATTTTTATTTCATGTTGATCCAAAGGTCTGACTGTTACATCTTCAGATTGTTTCCTCTCACACTTTCAGCTCACACTCATTCGTTGTTTTGTGTGTCTTTCTCTTTATGTTTTGTTCTTATATTCAGAGTCTGAGCAGCTGACGTCTGAAAGACAGATGAGATTTGACTTCCAGTAATGTGTGAATCTGTACAATACAGTTAAAATCTGTCCACACAAACCGCTCCGCTCTCAACCAACCAGAACCTTCATATAAGACTTAAAACATACTTAAAAAAAAAAAAACTATATATATATATATATATATATATATATATATATATATATATATATATATATATATATATATATATATATATATATATATATATATATATATATATATATATATATATATATATTTTTTATTATTTTTTTTTTTTTATTTCAACACCATGTCAGATTTTACGTTGGAGTTGGCTTTGGGGTATATGGTATAGTTGAAGTATGTGGTGTCTTCTGTTTTAGGATAAACTCTTTGAGTATTTCACTTCTGGATCCGTTTGCAAGGAAGTAACCAGGACCAACCACTGGCCCAATGACTGAATTCAGTGGTGTGGGTTATATAACATACTTCGTGTATGTCTTTTCTTGCCCTTCTCTTAGTTGTTTTATTAATTTAATTTCAATGTAATTCTGACTCCCTTGTTGAGAAAGAAAACCATTATTTTAAATTGTAATGATATTTCACAATATTACACAATTTAACTGTATTTTTGATGACATAAATGCAGGCTTGATATTGTTAACTATATTCTCAATAAACTACAAAAATTATTATTTTGTCCTTTTATTCTTTCTTGTAATTCCCTCTCACATACCTGACTCAAAGGCTCATTCATTATGCGTTGCGTTGCATTGTCATGTTTTTGTTTTTAAAACCACGCATAAATGTTATTCTCTCGAATACAAGCATGTACATACATGTTGCTCACATATTATGGTAGCCCAGTTTGTGCTGAATACACTTTTGATATTAACGTGTTTATAAGCTACAGAAAAAAGCACAAATGTCAGAACATGTCAAAACTTCTAAAGGGTCCCAAAACAGCTCAGACCCCAGAGGTGAACATAATGACCAGGGCTGGACTGGGGCTAAAATTCGGCTCTGGCATACCCAGCACATCCGGCCCATGAGTTCCCCGTGAATGTTTTTGCTGGGGTTGGGGCCTTAAATTGGAGTAAATAAATAAAACTAGGACAAGGACAAATAAAGATAGATATTATCGAATTTGCTGCAAATGCAGATAAACTTAATATTGCTTTTTTTTGTCACACAGAAATGGCCTTGACAGTAAAGCACTGATGATTTTGAGCTAGGATGCAGTAAAGTACATTTACTTCTTTTAAATGCTGTCATCATTCACTCACTCTCGTGTCATTCCAAACCTGTATGACTTCTGTGAAACACAAAAGATGTTTTGAAGAATGTTGGCAACCGAGCCATTTTGGTTAGGCTACCATTTGAATATTGTATGAACAAAAAAACAGACTCAAATCATTTTATTTTATGCTACACAGAAATAAATTCATTTAGGTTTGGAATGACATTAGGGTGAGTAAAGGATCACATTTTTAGGTTGAACAATCATATTTGAATTAACACATCATTTAAGTAAGTCACTGATATCTATCTTTCATGAGGCTATTACATTTCATTAAATCTATTAAAAAAAGTAAAGTAAAACTTTTAAAAGAGGGGAAAAAGCTTTGTCCTTAATTCATGGGATCCAATTCAGAAGACAAACCAATGGGCTGCTGTCGCTGCATGTTGTCAGTGGTACAAAACAAAAAAACAAAAAAACACTACCGGCCCCAAAGTGCGTCGGCCCACCGGGCAAATGCCCGGTATGCCAGATTACCAGTCCAGCCCTGGTTTCAAAACAACTTCTCAATAATAAACAGGAACATAACAGAATCAATAGTGCTAACTTATAATATGAGACTAATTCGAATTCTGCTGTAAATCAGCTCTAAAAAGACAATAGTGTAATTATTTAGCTCAATTCAGTTTAGTGTTAAGTACAGTTCAATAACAGTGTCATCTGACTTTAGCCTCAGCTTTAGATCAAATCCACTGAAATGACATTAAATCTCTCTTATTCCTAAAACTGACTTTATTTCTGTAATTTGTCTATATTTCTTTTTGAGAATTACCAGGGGTTTAGATGTTGATCTTTTATTGAAAATGTTTGGTCACCATTATGGTGATCAGTGTTTGCTTTAGTTATCATTCGATTCAGTGTCATTAAGGGCCCTTTCACACCTATCTTGTTTGGTCCAGATTTTTGGACTTTTCAGTTTTGATCCGAATCAAAATTACAGGTGTGAATCCTCCCCTGGAACACGGTCCGGACCAAACAGATGAAATCTGGTCAGACAAACAGGTAATCTCCGTCCGGATCAAACTGAATGAAGGTTTGGTTCTTTTCTAGTGTGAAAGCATTTTCTGTATGGTTCAGTCTTTCAGACCATTTACAGGAAATTCCTGTTTATGTTTAAATATTGTTATTTTTAAATTTCATCTTGGCTATATTGATTATGAAAAGAGAAAAGATGCGCAATATGTCAGAAGACAGAAGGTCAGAAATCATTATGACCACTTCATTAAGTTTTGTTTTGTAGAAATCCTTTCTTTAAAGTAAATTTTGTTTTGTATATATTGTATCTTAATTTGAATCAATGTTTCATCAGCCAATTGCCTGGATTTAATCAATAAGAAAGCAAATAGGATAGCAGATAACAATCGTGACATGGAGGCGCCGCAGCTATCACTTGCATTGCTCTTGAACATGTCTCATAAATAACCCGAAACCCAGCAGGTTACTTGCCTCACAGACATGAGAAATATGTGTATAGATATTTTGAAATGTCCACTTGTAAACAAAACAATTCTGAACAAAAGTAAATAGTCAAGCAGTGCGCACTGTTCACTAGTGGTAACGATATGCGTCTGTTCATTCATTCTTCATACCTGCAAACTTGTCGCTTTTCGGCGACAATCACCGTTTTCTTGTTCAATTGGGTCATTTACGTGAATCACGTAGAACCGAAGAGGTTTTTATTTGTGGGGTGGAGGGGTCTACAGTTCTGTAGATTCTATTGGATAATTCTTATAACTGACATTTCTCTGGGCCAATCGGAATCTTAGCTCACTAGCGGCAGAATCTTGAAGCACACAGCGTCAACTGAGCTCGCTATTGAAATGAGATGCCTGGCTTTCGAGATACCACACGAATCTGACGGATGGAAGTAAGCAAGCTTAGTGTTCAATTCAAGCATGGGCGTAGATTACGGGACGTGTCCCCTGCACTTTTAATAAAGTGTACTTTTTACTGGGTCTCCCCGATCCTAGTCGACCCGCTCCGAGCAGGATATGAACCGGCGTTACCTGCGCGAGGACGGGCAAGTTAACAGGGACGCTAAAGAGAGCTTTCTCTACCTCGATTGCGCGCTTCTTGAGGTCACAATCAATACATGAATGCATGATAAATACATCAAGATTTAAATTCAGAGACAAAAAATAATCTATGCATGACCTGTCATTTTATTCGCATCTAAATATGAGGAGGGCGCTCTCACAGAAAGTCCAAAAGCGGATTCGTAGAAACTTTGTCACTGGAGCTGCAGCTGAAGGAAAACAATCGTTATGAGTGATGAAACGTGCTTTATGCTTTATGTGTGTTTTTCAAGCCATGTCAATGTAGGCTATTTATTGACTATAAAGTAGGCCTATATCATATGAATAATGCAGTGCTAACTGACAGCTTTTGAAATGTTTATCTTCTGCTCACCAAAGCTGCATTTAATCAAAAATGCAGTTAAAACAGTAATATTGTGAAATACCATTACAAATTAAAGGATTTCACAATCAAGAAACATTTTTGATTATTATCTGTGTTGAAAACAGTTGTGCTGCTTAAAAAAGTTGTGGAAACCATGATACATTTTATTTTTCAGGATTCTTTGATGAGAAAGTTCAATGGACAGCATTTATTAAATAAATTATCTTTTGTAATATTAAAAATATCACTTGTGATCAATTTAATGTAGCCTATGTCTGATCAACAAAAGTATTAATTTCTCTCTTTTTTAATTTTACCACAAATGTTTGAATGGTATGCTGGTTTCAGCAAAAATGATCAAAATGAAAAAAAGCAGCATGATCATCAAATCCTAATATGAGAATGATTAGTGACACTGAAAACTGGAGAAATGATGATAAATTCAGCTTTGATCACAGAAATAAATGACACTTCACTATATATTCATTTAGCGAACAGATGATGTACATCAGATATTATTTCATTGTATTACGTTATTTACTGCATTTTTAATTAAATAAATGATATATATAGTCTATGATATATATATATATACACCCCCCCCCCGGCACTGTCACCTTTTTTATTCTGAGGAGTTTGCTGGTCTGATTCTTGCTGGACGTCAGACGAATGTCCATTTACAAACCAATCAATGTAAGATGCAGCCCACATAGATGATGACGACAGGATGCAAGTACGTCATGTAAAGTCCTTTAGTCCGCTCACATAATTGCAATGTTAAGGCAAACCAAAACTAACCAAATGTATAACTTTGGTTCGGACCTTGGTGCGAACAGTGTGAAAGCTCCCTAAAGCAACAATATTACTGAATATTAAAGCATTTATCTCATAACATTATTTATGCAATTATAATTGCTGTAAATGCATTCATGTCACCTCTGAGCAGCATTAAACATTAGTGTAAATACATCTAATGCCAACTTCAGATGCAGCTTCTGGCCACCTTTTCACTGCAAACCTTGATTTTGTTGATACTGAAATCATTTATTGGTAACTGCTCTATAGTGCCATATATTCTATTGAAATGGCTCATATATTACTAAATTTGATTAATTTAAGAATTTGACATAAACGTTGACATGTTTAATAAGAATAGGCAAATCAATCAAAAATGTATGAACATTGTTTTATGTGGATCTGTAAGTCAATAAATTAGTATTAAAGTTAGTATTAAAAAACCAACAACAAAACAATCAGGTTGCAGCAATTTATAGCTTGTCTATAACTTTGTAGCTTGTTTTGTGATGTTTAGCGTTGCTCTATTTCTCTATTTCTATTTTCTTCATATGCTGATTCTTGATGTCTGTGTGAGGCAGGGGTCAGGAAGTATATTTGGCCACGGGCCATAAAAAAAATTCTCCACTATAATGGCGGGCCAGAATATAGTCAAAGGTTAAGAAATAAACTGATGAAAAATACAACTAAAATTACCTGACAGACTGTAACAGTGTATTTTGTAACTGGTAGTGAGCTGTTACTCTGTTGGATAAATTGGATAAATTAATAAAGAAGTAGTGACACGTAACCTGGCAAGTATCTTCATTCACCAACTTGCAACACTGACCCCCGTGCTAAAACACACTTATGTGCGAGATGCGGAATGGATAAAAATAACTCATAAAAGAGGACTTGAATAAGCCCATTAATGGCATGTTTGAATCATGCTCTTAACAAACTGTTTTATTTCCTCTTTCCATATTGTGAATAATAAATGTGTATTTTAATTAGCTTGTTACACAATGGAGCCTACCTTATTGTAATAATAATTTGAAGTAGCATACTTTTACACTCAGAATTATTTCTTGGCATCATCACGTACTAAACTGCCTTTTTTAACTGTTTGCGTGCTGGAGGTACGTGACGATGTCGCGTGCACAGTGATGTTAACATTTAAGCTATCACTATCAAAGAGTCTAAAGAGGAAAGTTGACAGCGAAAATACGGCATACAAAGAAGAATCAAAGACAACTATGTGATCATCCTATCTGATTTTGTGAATGTCTTATCTGCAACAAATTTGAGGCTGTTTATAAAGAATATAATATTAGACGGCACCACGAGAAGAAGCATGCCACCTTTTTTTACTGGTTGTCTTTGCTGGTAAAAAAGGAAGCTGAATCTGAGTTATTATTGTTCACGTGTTGGTCCTGAGGCCCAGCTTTATAAGCAAACATTTCAATGGTTCACTGTTCGGTTTTTCATACCACACATTTCATGACGGCTCTTTTAGTAATCCATTCCACAGACTCTTTTGAATGTCTTTCAGAAGTTTTCAAATTAAAACCTCTCAATTCATCCCAAAATAAAACATTGCTGCAAAAACATTCTTGTACCTTTTTTTTAAAGGCAAAATCACTAAAGACACAATGATTGTAAGTATCTGTTGTTGTGATTTCTTAGATTTCTTAGAAAATATCAAAGCACTGCAGGGCTACAGTATGGGGAATGAATAAATCTAAAAATTCTCAGATTAGACTCTAGATGAGATCAATGAATCAGGAATTACATGAAGGTTATATCACCACCAGAAAGTAACCAACTTCATCTGACCAGAATTTCTCTTGCAATCTTTAAAAAAAAGTCAAGGGTCAAGAGCCCAACTAAAGCAAACACTGATCACCATAATGGTGACTTCACACTTTATTATTTTCAATAAAACAACTAACATAAAAGATTTCCTTCTTTTTATAAAGAGCAATTTATTTATTTAAAGCAGCAATTTATAGCTGGTCTATAACTTTGTAGCTTGTTTTGTGATGTTTAGCGTTGCTCTATTTTTCTGAATATTTTGTTGATTGTCACCGTTGTTGAGATTCATATGCTGATTCTTGATGTCTGTGTGAGGCAGGGGTCAGGAAGTATATTTGGCCACGGGCCATTAAAAAAAAATTCTCCACTATAATGGCGGGCCAGAATATAGTCAAAGGTTAAGAAATAAAATGATGAAAAATACAACTAAAATTACCTGACAGACTGTAACAGTGACTTTTGTAACTGGTAGTGAGCTGTTACTCTGTTGGATAAATTAATAAAGTAGTAGTGACACGTAACCTGGCAAGTATCTTCATTCACCAACTTGTAACACTGACCCATAGTTCCTTATTAAGTAATCAATAATTACTGACTGAGATTAGCCTCATTGATAACTATTAACTAACTGACCAATTATCCCATTATTGTGTGTCTGAGATGTAATTAATCATATTCTTTACTCTGAATAAAGTCATAAAATGCATCACTAATTACTTAAGTGTTACCTAGTCATTATGCAGGAGATACTTGTGATCTGGACCATTATTTTAAAGTGGAAAATATGTTCCACTTTATTTTCACTTTAAAATAAGAGTCCAGATCGCCAGTAGTCCTTGAAGAGTGATTGGGTACTTTTATTTCTTTATTCAGAGTAACAAATGACAATTTTTAAGAACTACTAGTGATCTAATAATGTTTTCCACTTTAAAATAATGGTCCAGATCAGTAGAAGTTCCTGCATAATGACTAGATAACACTAAAGTAATTAGTGATGCATTTTATGACCACATTGAGAGTAAAAAAAGACAATTTCTCACATCTCAGACATGTTAATGCTGTGATTAGTAATTAATTAGTAATTCTTTATAATATTTCCTTGTTACCTATTAGTTATTAGTGACACCAATCTCATTCAGTAATTATTAATTACCTAATAAGGAACTATCTTAGTCCTGAATTCAATATTAGTTACTGATTATTTCAGCTTGTTTCTATATTAGTTAATCTGAAGTGTTAATGAAGTGCTGCTCATTAGTCCTGCATTACTTCCTGCATAGTTATCTATTAATAACAGACCATTATTCTAAAGTGTTACTGAAATTTCTTCTGCCAGGGAGTCCTGGCCAAGATGGCCATAATACAATTTCACAATAACCATATAACCAGTGTTGTGCAAGTTACTTCCAAACTGTAATATATTATAGATTACTTATTACTGCTATTTAAAAGTAATTCTTTACATTACAATACTGTCTCAGAATTGTAATGCGTTACATTACTCCTGTATTACTTTTGAGTTACTTTCACCAAAATAACTTCAGAAGTAGCTCTTAATATTCTAAGATGTAGGCAGAGAGCATTTTACATCCAGTAGAAGGCGATACGATGAATCATAGTGACTGTGGGCTATCCAGGCTAACAATAGAGAATTGACTCAAGACAATGCAAGAAATAATGACAGGCAGAATCACAAACGATCCAATTCTGTTATAAGAGAGAGTAGAGAAAGAGTAGAGTAGAGGTAAAGATTATCTGGCAATATCTGGGAATAGCTCTGCGTTACTGGAAATGTACCAAGTAAAATATTACTGAAAATTCATTAGTAATGCCTTACACTACTGCATTACATCAAAAAGTAATAAGTTACTGTAATGTATTACTTTTGTAATGCGTTACTCCCAACACTGCATATAACACACATGATATTCAGTATTCTAAACAGGGTAAGACTGTTTCTGATCAAACAACTCAACCGGGAACTGAATTACAATAAAAGAGAACCAAATTACATAAATAATTCAGAATTAATCTTTAACTCCTTATCAACTTTTCATCCACCGATATGTTTATTCATCCACCCATATGTCGACATTAGAGTATTTTACCAATTCTGATCAGGATATTACTTTGCCAATGGTAATAATTTCATACATTTTATGTTCATTGATATGAGCACGGTAACAAAATCGATCAGTTTAAGGCAATAACTTAAACACAAAGTACAAGACACTTGTATAGAGGAAACATTAATACAAGGCTTTATTGAACTATTCTAATACACATAAACTAATCTAACGAAACACACACACACAGGTACACATGATATACATCGTGCTGAAAGAGTCTCCAATCTCCGGATCTCTGGTTAATCGATGCCTGTTCATGTGTAATCCTACAACAGTCAAAGCTAAAACATTCATCATAAATCAACAAATTAATTAAAACAGCAACATGATTCATTCATTTTACACTGCAATACATTTGTGAACATATTCAAAGGAGGAATTGTTCCTAGTTTCTAGTAGTAGCTTGAAATTCATTCCACAGCCATGGGGCATAATAAGAGAAAGATGATTTTCCATGCTCTGAGCATACCTTGCCATATGGTACTAATTTAATCCCATTTGATGATCTGGTGCTATAGTTCTTTCGACATAAGCATAAAAGACTATGGTAATGTCATTTGGAGCAATACCTAACAATGTCTTTACAATATATACTAACATAAAAGATTTCCTTCTTTTTATAAAGAGGACCAACATAAATAGTTGTACAGCAAACAGTGATGAGTGTGTGAACAAGCATGTGTTATAAAACACAGCGCAGCATGATAAACACCATACATCCTTTTTAATCAATTGAAAGAAGAATGTAGAAGCATGCATTTAAATAACATCACCATACTCTAAAATGGGTAAGAAAGTACTCTGTATAATTCCCTTTCTAGCTCCAAAGGAAAGCCCTCGTTTTTTTTCTTTCTTTCTTTTTCTTTTTCTTTTTTGCTGTAAAAGAAAACCCAATCCTGGTTTAAGTCTTTCCCCCAATTACTCAATATGAACATCAAATGCTAACTTCTCATCAAGACTCCTAAATATTTGTAAGTTGGTACTCTCTCTATATGCAGGTCACCATAATGGTGACCAAATATTTTCTATAAAACATCAACATATAAACTTGTTAATTCTCACAAAGAACTGTGGACAAATGAAAGAAATAAAGTTTGTAATGAGAGCGATTTAATGTATCTTCAGGTGATTTAATCTAAGGCTGTGGCTGAAGTCAGATGTAGTTCTTGTGTTTCTCTTTCCTTCAGTGATTCTGATCATCATCAGTAGTTATATATATATTTTTTTAAAATCAAACAATTATCATTCATTTAATCTCTTACATATCTAATTTTTTTAAAGTTACTTTAACACCCTGCCGGTGGTTCCCATATGAACAATGAGCGGTGTTAATTTAACACTGGGGGATTTATTGTGAATTGATTCAGTGTTAAGGTCTTCCAGTAAATGTATTTTTAAATAAAAAAGTGCTGTTTTATTATAAATACAGCTTTCCTCTCTATAATGTTTTAAGTAATGATACAATAGAAAAAAGAAAAAAAAAAGAAAAAAAATATAAGTGCATGTTTATATTTTATATTGTGTTCTGCCAGTAAGTGGCTTAAATTAAGTTTTATTAAGCTCTGTTAGTTTATATATGTTTAAATGTATTTATCCAAACTCTCAATGGCATCCTGATTTGTGAGCTTTCTCCATTCATCTGGAATTGCGCCATCAAATTGTTTTTTATAGTGTGTTTCCAGATCTTTCTGGAATCTGCACACAAACCACTTCCAGTACGGCAGCTCAGAGCAGTCAGGGGTGATGCTCCAGTCTGCATAAACTCCTCCTGCTTTTCTGTATTCTTTGCATGGAAACGATACATCCTTTGAAAGAAATGTTGTATCACTCACCACTAAATTTGTGCAGATATTTGCACAGAGATTTTGTTTTCGAACTTTATGCCATCCATTAATTCCATTCACTCTGTGGAAAGGAACGCTGTGATCTCCTTCATGGTTTTCTATGGTGTTGGTACAGATGGCTGCACAGAACGGACACTGAACCCAACAGCACTGACAGAAGTGATCAATCAGAAGCTCATCTGGCCTGAACTTGAGGTCCAGTTTTTCATTAAATGTATTTGTTTTGAATCTACTGCTGATATCAGACATTATAGCAGGAAGTTCTTGTTTTATCACATCTTCTAGGAGGTTGAAATCATCAACATCATCATGTTTCACTCCACTGAGGTCTTTTTCAGAGAAGATCAGCTCATCTGAGAGCTGCTGTGTGAAACTCTTCAACCACAAATCAACATCTCCGCTGTTCTCTTTAACCTGTTCAGTAGATTCATGAGCTGCTTTCCTGATCTTCTGCTGCAGGAGTTCAATGTTCTCCTTCATCTTTGGTAAAACACTGATGCTGAACTTATCATTGATGTACCGACTGACTTCATCTCTGATGAAACTCTTGAAGTGATCTCTGGGATTCTGAATGTAGATTATGTATTTACAGAAATTCTCCTCTTCTGCCAGTGTCTTCAGGATGTGTTTCTCCAGATTTGATCTGTTTCCATTCAGTGATTCACAGTTTGATCTCATTTCACCAGCCAGTTCTCTGGCAGTCTTCTTGTAGACGCTCTGCTCAATGGGCTCTTTCAGTTTCTGACAGATGATCTCTCCAAAAATGGCAGCTGATGCTGCTCCAGTGAGATATTTTTTAAAAATACTATAGTACTCTTCTCTCTTTTTCTTAACATATATTAGAGGATCATTGGCTTCCCTGAACATGTTCTGTTGGTCAGTGATCGTCTTGTTTGCTCTCTTACAGATGGAAAGAACTAAATCCACGAAGAATTCATTCTTGAACACATATTGCTCTGATTCTTCCTCATGTTGTGTTACTCTTGCCTTGATGTAACCTGTGAGTTGTTGAATGCAGCTGATGTTGTAGCCCATCTTTGAAATGTTAGATGACATGATCATTGTGTCTGTATGCTGAGCAATATCTGTGACTAATGCTCTTATTTGGGCTTCATTCTCTTTAGATAGTATGTAACCAAGTGTCTTCTTAGTTGATCTGTAGGCATTTGTGAAAACTCCTGTAATTCCACTGGACTTTTTTACCTTTACATAATCTGAATAACTCGGCACAGTAAAGATATCTCTGCTCTCCTTACAGTGGTCTACAGAAACACTTCCATAGATGTCACTGAGGATCTCTCTCACATCTCTCATTATGTCAATGTCTTTGATTGGAGGAGAGTCTGAGATGATCTTCTTCACGCTTTTTTCCCAAAACAAATCAAACTCTTTCTTCAGAGTTTCTTCATCTTTTGCTTTGTCTTTGAGTTTTAAGGCAAGTTCTTTGCTCCTTTCAAAGAGAGTGTTTTCATGATTTGTCCTCTGAGCATCAATCTCTTTTTTCATGTCTCGCTGCCGAAGAAACTCATTTAATTTCCTCTTTGTTTCTCTCACAATGTTTTCCTCAACATATTTGATTTTGATTTTAAACGATGTTTTCCACTGAATCAGTATATCTTTATCTTTGTCTCTTTCAAATAATTCAGACATTGATTTCTCCACTTCTTCACTTGTCTCCTTCAGTTCTCTTTGAAGATCAGTTGTCTCAACCTCATGAATTGTTTCATTTTGTATTTTGTTGTGTAGTTTGTTCTCAGTTTCCATCATGACACTGCGAAGACTCCAGGTCCACTTGCTGTATTCTGTCTCCAGTTTCCTGTAGGCTGAAATCTCCAGAGAATTTCTGAAGCTGAAGACGAATCGCTCATTCAGTAAAGCCTCCCAGAGATCTTTAATACGAACTTTTAAGTCTTTCAGAATCATTCTATGTGATATTGAGGCATGAGACATAATCGATTTCTTTAGTTCTTGAATATTCTCGCAGTAGTTTGGGTTTGGTGGTGCCATCGGTGGGCTGCCCTCCCAGAGCTGAGCGAAATACTTCACATCATTCTGAACATCAAATTTAATGATATCACTGAAACATTCAGCATCACTGTCTTCCTCTTTAGCAGCGAGTTTTGTCATCTCATCCAGTGTCTTCTGCAGTCGTCTCCTTCCCTCCATGTTTTTCTCCCCAGCTGTGATGTCTGAGACGTTCTGATGCACAAACACACAGCTGGGATTCAGGCTGACCTTTTTCATCCTCATAAAGGCTTGAACAACAATCTGAAGAATGTCCTGCATCTCAGATGGGTTTTCTCCAAAGATGTTGATCAATGTCAGATTTCCAAGACCAACAACAAATGTGGCCAATTCATTGTCATGATGTCTTGTTGATCTTCCAGCCAGTTCTAGAGCACGAAGCCCCTCCGTATCAACAACCAGAATATAGTCAAAGTTCATCTGTGTTTTCATCTCATCTGATACTTTGACCAGCTGCATGAAAGCTCCTCTGGTGCACCTGCCAGCACTGACGGCAAACTGGAGTCCAAACATGGCATTGAGCATGGTGGATTTCCCAGAGCTCTGAAGCCCTAAAACTGACAGCACAAAGACTCTCTGGTCTCCCAGTTTCTGGATGAGTTTATCTAGAACAGCAGAGATCCAGAGCAGAGGAACATGAGCAGCATCTCCATCCATGAGCTCCAGTGGAAATCCAGAGATCATAATCTCAGCTGCAAGACTCGGGAGAGATGAGAAGTCAAACTGCAGATCTTTCTTTTTCTTCACAGATGAACATGATTCATAGATCTGACCGATCTCCCTCATGATGTGCTCCAAACCAAAGGATGCAGCTTGAAGATCCTCAGATATTCTCTCAAGTTCAGCTTGTTCAGTCTTGAGCAGTTCAGATTTATCATGACTCTCTTTCAGTTTTACAACTGTTGACCACTTTTCATTATACTCCTGGAGTAGATCAGAAAGATCAGTTGAGATATATTCATCAAGAAGTATTCCAAGATATTTCAGAAAAAATTTCCTCTCATGTTTATCGTCTGAGTTCATTTCTTGAATAAAGAGCTTAATAAACTCACATATGTCAGATTTATGCTGCTGTTCACGGATTGTATTCATCTCTGTTCGTTTTTCACTGATGTCTATTTCTGTCTCATCTCCTCGAGGTCGATGTAGTTCTTTGTTCTTCTCACACCACTGATGCCACAGTTTCCCCTGACGGGGCAGAAATGCTTCTTTGATTTCTGTCAGATGTTTCTTCTCCAGTAAACTCATCATCTGCTGTGCTGCTGCTCTTCCTCTCCTGCAGTCATCATCATCATCCTCATCTACTCTGATGTCTGAGTGTTTGGACACATCTTCAAGTCTGAAAGAAGAAGATGATTCTGAGAGACAATCATTTATTGCTCTTCTCAGTTCTTCAGATACATCTGACTGATTTCTGTCCTTCAGACCAATCTTGAATTTCCCTTTCTTCATTTGCATTACAGTAGATCCATCTTCTGTAAAAAGACATATAAGAGGCTTTCCATTTGTGTACAGGTTTTGGATTGTTCCTGCACTTCTGTCATTCTTGTCCAGTCGTGGTAGAAGAACAACATTGACTGAGGCCATTTCAGTGAGGATCTCCAGCTGTTTCTCATGGTCTCCAGCATCACCGTGTAGATTACAGAAAGCAACACAGTCAGTGAATTTATCCGTGTTTTTCCCAGAGGGGCAGAACCAGGCTATCTCCACCACCCCATCCATCAGGACTCTGGTTCTGCTGCTGCCTGGGCAGTTCCTGTGGAAGAACGTGTTGTGTTTCTCATTGATCAGACTGTTCATCAGCTGAGACTTGGATGAAGACACCGAGCCAAACCGGAAGAAAGACACCATTGGAGTCTGTGCCTCATAGATCGGCTGGGTTTGACTGATGATTTTATCATTGTTGTTTTTCTTCCAGCTCTTGTTGATTTGTTTGAATGTCCAGACAGGAAACTCAATCTCTCTTGTGAATGGATCAGGAACAAGCAGAGGCAGAGCGTACTGACACTGGGACAGTTTAGTGACCATCAGCTGCTTCAGGAAACCATCAGCACAATGAAACACGGCCATCTGAACATCCAACGGGTGGATTCGCTCAGATTGACTCGCTCCTTCATTAGAGAAAGATATTGCTTCAAAGATATCACTACTGTCTTCGGATAGGTCAGAGTCTCCTTGTTTTGTATGATCATGTTCATGGATATTAACATGAATGTATCTTGCTCTGTAGTTCATCATCAGTAGTTTTTGTATGAAACTCAAAACCAGCTCCTCTTCAGCACAGGATTCATGGGACTGTAATGAATGTTCAGTTATCTGAAGAATGTCTCCAGCTCTTAGTTTATCGTTCCTATGAAGACAGAGTCTGTGAAATAGATGCTCTATGTTTTCTCTTTCAGTCTTTTGCTGCTGTAGATGTTGTCCAATGTCCTTTTCTCTCTGTTTAACAGACACAATAATAATAGATGTATTTTATTCAGTCCCATTCTCATAGAATCACTTTCAGTACTGATTTGATTGCTTTTTATCTTAAACTTAGCCATATTAGCAGATGGTGTCATTTCTGTATTCGCTTCTCTTTCAAGATTGTAATTCTGATATTATTCAAAAAATATAGATTTTATTTAATTTTTTGTTTATCACTGAAATTGAACAATGATATTTGGTGCACTGACTGAAGAGGTTCTCAATATCCCTGGTCACAATTTCAGGAACTCTATGACTAATAGTAAAAACAATAGTATAATTTCATATAGCTTTAAGATTATAACTTTTGACCAGGACATCACATAAACAAAACGATGTCTATTGTTTTATTATTGAGTTCAACAGTGGCTGACTAGATTTTCCACCATTTTGAATTTTGTCAGATAATCAAATAATCTATTTATTCAAATAATCAGAATGTTGGCACCATTTCAGATTCACTGAGCAGTTTGGGAACAGGGACACCTACTGGTTAAAAAAAATCACCTAAACTATTATACCTTTGCTTAACCTTTAAATAATTTTACCTTACAAAATTGATCCAAACCATGCTAAATTTGAGTCAGATTATATATAATTTCATATTTTCTATAACATGCCAATGAACTTGACTATAACAGTCCCAAAAATGACTTAAGACTTCTCAGTTTGTGTGATATCTACATGCAGTGACACAGATCATGGGATAAATGGCTCTGAATGCTCACCTTTATATAATCATTAGATTCAACCTCTTCTGTCCATTGCTTTCCTGCCATCTCTGTGTTTTCAGGTGAATCTGAAAGAGAAAAGGGCACTACTTTGTAAAATAAAACCAATGAAGATTTTAGGGTTCAAGTAAGAAAAAAAAAAAAAAGAAAAAAACTATTTCTGCCTTTCGTTGTTTACTCAACCTTATTGTTCCAGTTACTTTTATATCTGGAATGCAAAAAATTAAAATGGAATGCAGAATGACAGCCACTTTATTCACAGTATTCATCTTTTTCCCATTCAGTGAAAATGAATGGTGACTGAGCCTTTCATTCTGCTTAATATCTACTGTAGTTTTTATCCACGTAAGAAAGAAAGACAGGTTTAAAACAACACAAGGACGAGTAAATGATAGAATTTGAAAATACTATTATACTGAATCACCAGATGATACCGTTTAAATATTTATTTATATGGTCTCGTCATTGTTACGCCCCGTGGCTCAAAGGGACGCTACAAAGATTGGGACACACACGAAAGCCGAAATAAAATATGACATTTATTAACAAAATAGAGCTATACAGAAAAGAAACAGTATTAAGTGTAACAGTCAGGAATCAGTGTGTTGTGTAAGGAATGCATGAAAGGGTAATGTGCTGTTGTAGTGTTGGATGTACCAAAGAAACAAAGTCAAACAAACGCAAAACAACAATCAAGTCCAGCTTGCCGACCTCATGGGCCTTTTCCTCAGACTCCTTTTAACAAGGCCCAACAGGATGTCAGCAACAGGTGTGCTTCATCAAGATATCTGAGAACAGCCATTTAAGGGCGGAGCCAGCCAACCATCCTCCTCAGCCTGGGGAAACCCCACTTAACACAGGAGTCGTCACATCATCCACATTCTGCCTCGGCAAATGCTAGATTAGATCCGTACACAATATATTTGGCTTTTATCCCTCAAGATGAAAGTCCACAAGCACAAGGCTGAAATACCCGAAGCATCGGGTTCTCCACCCAGAGGAAAGAAGACGCAGCACGGGCTTCCGCATGGGGAGTGAGAACATTGGAACTGTCTGATGACTGGGAAAGTGCCAGCTGCCTTTGCGATCCCCACGATCTGAGCCGCTGCGCTGCCTCAGCAAACACAGGACCCGAACCGCGAGGAATGCGAGCCTGACTGTCTTCATCAAACACGGCCAGACAGGAACGCAGCACTCTGATGTTTAGTGCTTCACAGTGCTCACAGCCAGCTCCCTCGAGAGCCGACCGAGCGTGCTGCGCTCCCAAACAGTTTACACACATAAGATGTGTGTTCCGACCCTGGATGTAGCGAGGGCAGGGGTGCATATATCTTTTAAACTGTTCACTCCTCCTTTTCTTTCACACAGTGACTTTACTGAACTAGAAAATCAGTCTTTAGCCCTGTCACAAATGGGACCCTAAACCCAAACTAAAATAAAACCTAATTCATAAATTTTATCTGTATAATTAGTTGAATAACTTTAATCATAATTTTAGTGTCCCCAACTGAGCAAGCCAAGCCAAAGGCGACAGTGGCAAGGAACCAAAACTCCATCAGGGCATGATGGAGAAAAATAAACCTTGGGAGAAACCAGACTCAGTCGGGGTGCCAGTTCTCCTCTGGCCTATTAACACACCGTGTAAGATTATTATTCTGGCAACCTTACAGGTCAGAAATCATATTAGATTGGAATATTAAAAATTTCAGGGTATCACGGAAGAGACGGGTTTATTTAGGATGGGGCGTCGATTACACAATAGTATGAATACATAAAGATCGGAATTATTGCGGCAGAGACGGGTTTTGAGCATGACGTGCCGGTGAGGCAAATTCGGAGGAGACACCATTTGACACGGCTCAGCAGACACTCCAGGATGCGTTGGTCATGTCCAGGCGCAGGTCCACCATCCGATCTGGACAGGGCCCAGATCCAGGATAAACCTCGGGAAAAACAGAGAGACTAACATTAGCGTAGATGCCACTCTTTTTATGATGTAACGAGTACATCAGGTGTTATGGGAAGTGTTCCCGGTTCCGGCTGACCTAGTTAATGCAGCCTAACAATCAGTCAATTGATTTGAATAATGAAAGTTAAAAATGTTCTATGTGTATGCCATAGTAAAGAGATGTGTTTTTAGTCTAGATTTAAACTGACAGAGTGTGTCTGCTTCCCGAACAATGCTAGGAAGACTATTCCAGAGTTTAGGTGTTAAATAGAAAAAGGATCGACCCCCTGCAGTTGATTTAGATATTCTAGGTATTATCATCTGGCCAGAGTTTTGAGACCGCAATAGACGTGATGGAGTATAATGTGTTGAGAGCTCACTTAAGTACCGGGGAGCTAAACCATTTAGTGCTTTGTAAGTAATAAGCAAGATTTTAAAATGTATGCGATGTTTAATAGGGAGCCAGTGCAGTGTTGACAGAACTGGACTAATATGATCATACTTACTGGTTCTAATGCCGCTTTGACTGCCGGGTAGAAGTCCTCTGGGTAGCTCGCAAACTTGCGGGCTCAGCTTAAGTGTACATCGAGGGCGCATAGCAGCCGCTAAGGGGGTGCTCACAAGCTCCCTTCTTTAAGCTAAAATGACGGATGGGACACTGTACAGTCTTGTAGCCTTAACGGACACGTGCACACAATGGCCATTGTAAGCGAAAAGTGCAATGGCAATGCGACCGAAAGTGCACATGAAGGGTGCCATTTGGGACGGGGCCAAAGTGTTGTTCTGACACAGATCTCCCTTGAAAGAGAACTAAGTAACTTCCGTTACTTATTTGAAGAAGTAACTATTTTGTTGTCAATTTTAAAAGCAGTGCATTACTTTACTAATTACTTGAAAAAAGTATTCTGATTACATAACCACACATTCAATGGAAGTCAATTCATTCCATTCAAACACATTATTTTGCAAAGCAATTTTTCCTTTTACAAAATTATTAAGAATAAGAGGATAGCATGGTAACCAGTGTTTATGAAATGAAGAGCCATTGATTATTAAGTTTCCCCAATAGCCAGAGAAGGAGAGTATTCAGTGCCTCTGTGCGCCTGCCCAAGTAGAATGCATGATATTGGGAAAAGAATGAGATCAGACTGATTTAGTTTTAGAAACTTCATCACCCCAGTTGAGTGAAGACAACTGAATCAGGAAAGGATCTTGAGTTGGGACTAAAACTCAGCAGTTTTTGTACTAACACCAACAATGATATGACTAATTCTGTCTCAGTGATTAAATTTTCCTAGATAAATTGTTTAAAAATGTATAAATATTTTTTACCTGGTTTTATAGGAGATTGTTCTTTTTCTGTTTGTAGGGGTTTATCTGTCTTTGGAGATTTGTCTGTCTTCGGAGATTCGTCAGTCTGTGAAGATTCGTCTGCCTGCAGAGATTCGTCTGTCTGTGGAGATTCGTCTGTCTGGAGAGGTTCGTCCGTCTTTGGAGATTTGTCTGTCTGCAGAGATTTGTCTGTCTGCAGAGATTCGTCTGTCTGTGGAGATTCATCTGTCTTTGGAGATTCGTCTGTCTTCAGATGTTCATCTGTCTGTGGAGATTTGTCTGTCTGGAGAGGTTCGTCTGTCTTTGGAGATTTGTCTGTCTTTGGAGATTTGTCTGTCTTTGGAGATTTGTCTGTCTGTGGAGATTCGTCTGTCTTTGGAGGTTCATCTGTCTGTGGAGGTTCATCTGTCTTTTGAGGTTCATCTCTCTGCAGAGGTTCATCTGTCTTTGGAGGTTCATCTGTTTTCAGAGGGTTGTCTGTCTGTGGAGATTCATCTGTCTTCAGAGGTTTGTCTGTCTGTAGATGTTCCTCTGACTGTGGACGTTCTCCTGTCTGCAGACATGAAGATGTGAGTTACAAATTACATATGAAAACAACATAAATATTAATAAAATTATAATTTCACATTTCTCAAAAATGAAAGATCAGTGTGGTCTTTCTCCCCATTGAAAAAATAGCCTTTATTAAAACTAAACCGCAAAAATGGTTAGTTGTTAACTTAAATTTTCTGATAAAAGAGCAAAGGGCTGAGCAAACTGTCTACCTATATACTGATGCGACTGATTTACCTCATCACCTCATTACTTTATCTGAACAGTTTGAGTGCCACATTTGTGCTGACTGTTTCATGAATCTGTCACAAAGTTATGAGACTTCATCTCAATAATTCAAAACTAGTTCAAAACTGTGATTCAATATAGTATTGTTTCTCATTTCACATGTGAAAAGGGTGAGCAACAGCGCAACGGACTAAGCTGTTCATAATTCATAAAGGGGGAAATATGTTAAAAACCAGCAGTGTAAATCTACTATTATTTACATCGCTGTTGTAATAATACTTTGCTTAATACTACATTGGTGACACTTTACAATACGGGTGCACTAATATGCATTCATTCATGCTTAATTACCAAGAGTTCACGCAAAGCAAGGAGAGTCTGCTTTTAGCTATTATGCCAGCCGTAGTTGGAACCAGCTTCCTGAACAGATCAGATGTGCTCCAACAGTAGCCACATTCAAATCCAGACTCAAAACACATCTGTTTAGCTGAGCATTTACTGAATGAGCACTGAGCACTGTACGTCCGACTGATTGCACCCTATCTTATCTCTTTATTCTTTTTATAATTGTTTTGGTTTACCTTTGTTCTTATCTTTGGTTATTGTTATTTTATATGTTCATTTGAGTTAAATATGATGAGTGAAAACTGGGTTTGATGGAAATAGTAAGTTTGACAATAAGGTTTGAGTATGTGGAAATCTGTGGAAAGGTATGATGAGTGAAAATGGCTTAAACAAGATGGTTCTTGAGTAAAAATCAGGGAATAGTGATTGAAATGGATGTGATGAACGTGTTTATGAAAGAAATGAATGAGAGGTGTTTCAATTAAGATGGTACATGCATGTAGACTGTAAACTGAAAGATGTTTTATTTTTGTTTCAGACCACTATAGTGTATCTGACCATTTTATTTTATTAATTATCTTTACAACTGTTTTATTATCCTTGTTTTTAATTTTTAATTTGTACACATGGTATTCTTTTTCTCATGCATATGTTATCACTATTTTAATTAATTTCTATGTAAAGCACTTTGAATTGCCATTGGGTATGAAATGTGCTATACAAATAAATTTGCCTTGCCTTGCCTAATTAATGCACAGATAATTATGAGTTAATGTATGACTCATGAAGAACTAACCCATTTATTAATGATTACTGCATCATCAACTAATGAAGAATTGATATGATTAATAGATTAAATAATATATGAATTGCTATTAATTAAATATGACATCAGGTATTAATTCCTTAATAACATATTATATTAACTAAAAGGCATGGGAAGTTTATTTTTATTTATAATAGTGTAAATTAATGTATTAATTACCACAACGGGTCAACGCCATACATTTCAGCTTCCAGTTGTCTGCTTTAATTAATCATTTGCTAATGATTTACAAAGGTATCATGCTGTTATGACTTTACTTGTTGAGGCACATGACTGTTAAATAATTCAAATTAATTAAAAACCCATAACCACAATTACATATTACTTAACAATTATTTAATAGTTAACTAATTAGGCCTAATAGTTATCGCTAAGACTTTTATATTGAAATAAATAAAACGTGTGAACACAGGAACTAGACGAAAATGACAAATGAGCACTGTCACTGTCAGGGCAAAGGAAAACCCAGCGGACATTCAACTGAATTTTTTTTTTTTTAATGAACATGGAACTGACCTTAAGGAATATGCTGAATGCAGGTAATACACTCAGTCACTTAATTTCTCTCTCACAATAATACCGTATATACCCGAATATAAGACGAGGTTTTGTGTCCTAAAAATAGGCTGAAAAATGGGGGGTCGTCTTATATTCGCGATATAGACAAAATCACATATCTATTAAACTGACGATAACAAGGTCGCGCTGTTGATGCTCGCACAGCCTCTCGAGGATAAATCAAAACACATGAGCATACAGAGCATTTCATACAGAGAAACTGTGCTACACATTCAAAATTTTGTTTTTATATTCATACCATATGATACAATTAAACAACATCACTCAATGAATGTTTTCCTGAATACCATCACGACTGAAAATTACATTGATTTCATGTGACAGTTCCATAAACAAATTAAAATTAAGTCACTTACATTTTAGATGCAGTATTGAGTGCTTTTTTTCAATTTCAGCAGTGAAAATAGTTCCAAAAAAAGATTCTAAGCAACAAAGTTCCAAACAGCAGAACCATAACGCGGCTCACAGCAACAGTATGCGTTACTGAATGATTTAGTGTTTGGATGAATCATTTGAATCAAAGATTCAATAACCTGTTCGTAAATGCCTCATTCTTGAATGAATCAGCCGTTTGAATGAATCATTTGAATGAATGACTCACTCATTAAGACTCACCTGCTGCCACCTACTGGTGGTTTTGTTTCATGTTTAGACATACTTTCTAAAATTTCTTATTTATCCAAAAATATAAATCTCATAACATTATTTAATGCAGTTGTAATTTTTCAGTGTAAATTATTTAATTTGATTTGTAACAGCCCTATAGTGTCTTGTTTTAATTGAATGTATAGATTTTTTTTGAGAATATAATATAAGATTGGGGGGGGGGGGGGGGGGTAAGTATTATAAGTATTTACTTATAGGCTACTCTTATATACTCTGCTGCCTGCTGCTGCTGCTGCCACCACAGTGTTTGTAGCTCTGTATAGCTGTGTTTGAATCTCTATTTGATATATTTTCTTTGTAATTTACACTGCTAAATATAACTTACCTATCACCATATAGTGTTTAATATAGCCTATCAAGTTAAATTTGACATTACTAGCTTTTAATCTAAATCACTACCACACGTTAGCTTTTCGCTAGCCTGGTAGCTTTCCATCCCAGCATCCGGGTCTCCTGTTTTCTGAGTTCTTTAGACAACTGTGGTGAGTTGGATTATTAAAAAGATTCCATTAGACAACTGTGGTAAGTTTTGGATTCATCAACAAATACGGTAAGCCATGTCTTCTTCTCCTGTCATTGTCACTTGCACTGCATGCTACATGTTTAGCATATCTATCTCCGTTGGCGAACAGGGCTTCACATGTGATAAATGTAAGGAATTAATCAGGCTGACGGAGAAGATTTCAGATTTAGAGACACGCATCCAAGCTTTATGTGAGAGTAGTGAGAATATAACAGCTTTAGATACTGCTTTGGATGCGACTAGCTTAGTGAACACTCATTGTTTGGTTCCGGCTGAGCCCGCGCAGCAGGGCTGGGTGACGATGAGAAAGCATAGTCGCGGATCAAAAAACCGCTCTTCCGTTCCGATTAGAACATCAAACAGGTTCTCCCCACTCAGTGACGCACCCACTGAGGATCCTGTTGAAAGTGCCCTAGTTATTGGCGATTCTATTACACGGAATGTGAAAATAGAGACACCAGCCACCATAGTCACATGTTTACCGGGAGCCAGAGCGCCTGACATCAAAGCAAATTTAAAAGTGCTGGCTAAAGCTAATCGTAAATTCTCTAAGATTATTATTCACGTTGGCACTAATGATGTTCGACTTCGCCAGTCGGAGATCACCAAAATTAACATTAAAGAGGTGTGTAAACTCGCAAGTACGATGTCAAAAGCGTATTTTTCTAATATGATTTCTGACCTGTAAGGTTGCCAGAATAATAATCTTACACGGTGTGTTAATAAGCCAGAGGAGAACTGGCACCCAGACTGAGTCTGGTTTCTCCCAAGGTTTATTTTTCTCCATCATGCCCTGATGGAGTTTTGGTTCCTTGCCACTGTCGCCTTTGGCTCGGCTTGCTCAGTTGGGGACACTAAAATTATGATCTAAGTTATTCAACTTATTATCCAAATAAAATGTATGAATTAGGTATTATTTACTTCTATAAACTTAAATACTGATCTGCCAACATTGTTGCTATATGATAATTTAAAATAAGCTGATAACATCACTGGTTTTTTTTCTCCAGTACGACTGTACAGCCAAATCTAATTTTGTCGCAATATTATCCTGTTTGACACTGTGAAGCTGCTTTGACACAATCGTGATTGTAAAAGCGCTATATAAATAAAGTTGATTGATTGATTATATCATTGATCACACATAAACTGACATTTAACAAGAGACTGGCCTGTGTTTTGTCATATTTCATTTTATTAGAGTGAAAATCATATATGCACACTTGTCTGAACCAAATATTATTATTATTATTATTCTTTAATGTAAATGAAAAAAGGCAGGGTTTTTTTATAGTTCGTTTTGTTATACATGTTATAATATTGTTACAGATAATGCATTGCCTGCACTACATTTGTGTGGCTATATCATGTTTAATTTTTTTTAATGAAAATTAAAAGAGGCAGAGTGGTGTTTAATCATATATTTCATTTTATTGTAGCCTAAAATACATAGCCTTTAGGCCTACACTTTCAGTGACACTATGAAGAACGCTGCTGTTAGCAGATCAGCCTACTTGACTTGTGTCCTGCCGTCCTCGGGAGTTTGTTCTCCAGTCGAACTTGGCAAGTCTGAATTAGCCTACACGGACGCAAGTCAGAAGTTCGCGTACTTGGTATTGAGAACCGTATATTCAAGGCTGCAATAAAACGATATGTCGTATATGTAGGATTTTAAGTGTAGCGTGCTTGGCTAGATGTGAACTTTGAATTGGAACAGTACTTGGGCAGCGACTGATGACGTTTCACAAGTCCACGAGAACACAAGTAAAGACAAGTACGCATATTGAGAAAGCGGCCGACAGTGAGTTAACCCCATGTTTAATCGATTTAGTCTCTCAAATCAACTCTAGACTTGTCTTGCCTATAATAAAATCCACAGATATAAAACACTTCAAGCATCACAATGTTAGTTAATTTCGCCTAGCCTACAATTACCACCACAGTAAAAGGCATTTTTGACGAGCTGAGGCAGGCCGATTCTGCTCGCGGCTATCGCAAACGGAGCTAAGCAATCTAAAAATAAATAAAAATAAAAAAAGAACATGCAGGTTGTCTTATACCTTACACCTACGCAAAAATGAATATAAATCCGATCTTTTTACAGATCCGGAGTTTACAGCAACGGAAGCAAAAGATTGAAGATGCATTTTATTCAGCAGCTTATTTCAAATTCAAAGACCACAATATAAGAGAGCGCGACCAAAGCACCGGTAAGATCATTTAGTCTCATTCATTTTTATTGAAGATGATTGTGTTTTTGAGCATCTAAGACTTATTTTAAGTTTCATTTACGGCCATTTGCGTTGGCTTGCTTTACTCATTTGCGGCGATGCGTGTTGCAGTAGCACCATCCTATCTATCTGACTACAACATATAGCCCATATAACGCTGTCACACGTTTATTTTTTAACCGTTTGCCAGGAGTAAAATTTATACATGTGATTTATACAACCAGATAGGCTACATTTACATTTGTCCGGTTTCGTCTGAAATGCTTTCATCCTTCTGAATTGGTCTGTTTAGTGATCGGAATTAAATAGGCTACGTCTCGAAAGAATCTCGGGACTACTCCTGGTCATTTCGCAATCAGATAAATACCTGGTCTGAGAAAACAAATGAAGGAACCAGCTGCGCTGAAGAAACGTGCGCTGCTGCTGCTGGCGCGGACACTGCTGGCGTGGACTGACAGTCGCATTAGCTATTATGGTCTCGTGTTGTTTCCACCAGCGCAGAACATCTCATTGTTCCTTTTAATTAATAAAATAAATATAAAACGAAGGACAAGCCTTAAAAAAAGGCCCGAACCCCGTTTTAGGTATGACGTGAAAATTGGCCCGAAGCGTGGCCCTAGGGGCATAAAAATGTCGGGGCCCGTCGGGCTCGGGCATAAATGCAGGGCTTTACTCCTGATTGGCCTAATCACTCTGTCTCCTCTCCACCAATCAGCTGGTGTGTGTGTGTGAGGAGATGCCCCTCTTCCATGTAAAGCGATTTAAGTGCCTAGAAAAACGCTGCATAAATGTAACTAATTATTATTATTATTATTATTATTATTATTATAAGAATATCCTGTAAGCTTCAGAGCTGAAAACGTTCTTGTTAGTCAAAGAAAAGCTTTTATTGACAGCAGACCCAGTAAACTCTCGATCTAAGAATATGCCCCACCTTTACGTCATTGTGTGGTGAAACCGCCTCAACAGAAGATGAACAACGCCTGATTCATCGAACTTCTAACATATGCATAAGTTTCTTTCGGATTCCAGTACTCTGAATGCATGAATGAACTTTATTTTTAATGAATATCCAGCTCACGTGGGGAAAACATTGCGAGTCTTTTCCTCATTTAACCAATGATTCGTTTGTAAACAAGACATTGGATTTGAGGACAGGATGAGATTAGATGATTGAATGAAGCAACACACTAATGTGAGTAAAAATGTTTTTTATATGTGATAGTATTGCATTGTTACAGATCATTTGATATACAGTAGATCGTATTGATTATGTGTACGTGTCTAACAGGGCATAGCTTAGCACGCTGTCAAAGGCTGGAGAATCCTTTAGTTGTGGTGTTGTTGGTTCATTGAGATTCGGGATCAGACTCGAACATGTATGGACCAGGGCTCGTAAAGCCTAACGTCCCGGGGCTATGTGTTTTCCAGACGGGCTACCAAAACGTATCACCGGCCTGCTGACGGGCTGTCTTAAGTAGTGAAATAACATTTCTTTCTTGATGTGCGTTGTTCACTCTCTAGACTTGATATTTGAAGAAAAAATATGTTTGACATGCTGTCTGCAACGTACTTAAGTGTGTGTGTGTGTGTGTGTGTGTGTGTGTGTGTGCGCGCTGTACGGTCGGACGGGCCAAGTAATACAAAAAATAAGATTCCAATCAATCGCGGGTGGATGAGAAATAAATCATTGTGTTTGTTTGATAAAGACGTTTACGAGCCCTGTGGGATGAATAATTCCGTTTGCCGTTTCCCCACACGCTTCAAAACAATTCCCACATGTACTGACAGGGGAGCTGAAGCTCATTAAAAATGCAAATCTTCCCCAATCCTGTCCGTGGGCGTTTACTTCCAAGTCTTCAGTGTGGCACGGCCATAAAATCTGAGCGTTCAGGAGAGAGACTCAAAACCAGTGTAGAAAAAAGTTTATTACTTGTTAGTTATGATATTTTTGAATGTAAAAACCACGCAAACGTCATAAGTTGACCTCAGACAACAGTATAAAAAACAAAAAAGCCAGTTCATGACACCATTAATGAGAACAGACATATGTTACATTACTAAGAGTGGTTGCTAAGGGTGTTGTGCAGTGATACACAGAACCATTGGGTGAAGCGGTCATAGCCTTGTTTTATTGTGAATAAAACACATCACACAATTAAGGATTGGAACTATCTGTTTTATAATGTATAACACCTATGTTCTTTATGGACAGGTTTTTTTTTTCTTGCACAATTACCCTTATTTTTGGTTTATGCATTTAAACAAAAAAGTATTAGATATCCCCACTTACATGCTGCCTCTCTGACGTTTTTGGGTACTGCAGTTTCCATTCTGTCAGTCACGTTTGTAGTTATGTCGGACTGACGTCATGGGGTCTCGCCTGGGAGCCCAATCACCTCCGAGTGGTAACAAAATGAGCCAATGGACATTGCCCATTGTGTGCCTGGTCACAGCCACCCAGACATACGGGTATAAATAGTCGAGAGTTATAAAGCAATCGCTCATTTCCAGCAATTTTCTTTGCTATTAAGAGTCTCACCTCCAAAAACAGCAATTGTTATCACTTTTTCTTTTTCTTTCACAGCTTGTTGTGGGTTCTACTCGGCCGGTGTGAAGACACATCGCAGCGGTGTGTTTCCAGTGTGCTGTGCACAGACGGTGCGGCATTCAGCTGAAACAGCAGTTACCTAAAACAGTACGGACGATCAGTGTCTTTCTCAAGAGTCTTTTCATCCATGTTTCTGGATGAGGTCGTTCCTGATCTCATCTGACAGCCATGATCGCTGTATCACATGCCTGGACAAACAGCATGCTGAGAGAGCATTTGTGGATGGTGCAGGCTTTCTTGCCAATCAATGTCCATGTTGGTGTTGCGGTCGCAACTCTCCTTATGGATGCAGGAGATTATGGAAACATGAGTTTTACTGCCAAAAGCTGCCCATTACTGCGAGATTCTGTAATCTCCAAGTGGAGCCGGGGCCTATACCATGCAGCCGGTTTAGCTATCTAGCCAGATATGTTTAAGATTAGTTTGTGCCAATCCTGGGTTTTAGGTAGGCTACCATTAAAGTGGTTTGGCTTTTAGCAGTGTTCATCTCCATAGTAACTTAAACTCCATGGCTAACCTGCTCCAGGGCAGGCTATGTTCTGGATAAGAGATCTCAAACTGAAATTGGACCAATCAGCTGTGAGTAAAGTGACACACCTCTGATGCAATAAAGTCACTCCCCTTGTTTCTACTCCAAATTAAAGGTTACTACATAGCAAATGTTTTTTAAAGACTGAAGCGTTTAGCTTTTAACAATGCTTATTTATAATAATAATAATAATAATAATAATAATAATTTTGAATGATTTTGATATAATTTATGTAATTATTATACCCTTAATTAGATGTTTCATTTTAGTTAATCAATCATTTATAGAAACTGTAGCCACAATGACGATGTCTGTTCATCTGGCAAATGGCCAGATGTCTCTCGCCTCTCGTGAGGCGCGTTATCAGATCATGTTAATACGATTGATGGCCGAAAATGGCACCACGATGTCTCAAAGACCACTCTTTGATCTCCCTTGGGAGATAACAAGCAGGCTCCGTAGTGACTTTTATTGCCCCCAAATGGCCCTGCACGATATCTGACACCTCACAAACATCTAGACACACACACCCACATAGAGTCCCACTAGTATCAGAGGAATTTATGATTAAAAGCCACCCCAAAAACGTATTAAATGCAGAGGTGTCAAGTAACGAAGTACAAATACTTCTTTACCTTACTTAAGTAGAAATTTTGGGTATCTATACTTTACTGGAGTAATTATTTTTCTGCTTACTTTTTACTTCTACTCCTTACATTTTAACACAATTATCTGTACTTTCTACTCCTTACTTTTTAAAAATCGTTACTCTTTCATTTCATCTTGTTTAAAAAAAAAACAAGCGTGTCCCCCTCACTTTTAATAAAATGTATTTTCGTCCCCCGCACTTTTACTTGGTCTCACCGATTCTAGTTGACCCGCTCCGAGCGGGATTCGAACCAGCGTTACCCTGCGCGGCGACGGCCAAATTAACAGGGACGCTAAAGACAGCCTTCTCTAATCTCGGTTGATAGAGCGCTTTTTGAGGTCACGGGCAAGTGTATTTACATAGAAACCAATGTGAATACATTAAGATTTAAAATCAGAGACAAAAATTAATCTATGCATGACCTGCTGTCATTTTATTCGCATCTAAATATGAGGAGGGCGCTCTTTCACAGAAAGTCCAAATTCCAAAAGCGGATTCGTAGAGGTAATACCCTGTCACGCTGGAGCTGCAGCTGAAGGAAAACAATCGTTATGAGTGATGAAACGTGACGAAGACAATCAGACGACTGCGACAATATATGCTTTATGTGTGTTTTTCAAGCCATCTCAATGTAGCCTATTTATTGACAATAAAGTAGCCTATCATATGAATAATGCAGCTTTTTTTAATGTTTAGTATATTCTGCTCGCCAAGGCTGCATTTATTTAATCAAAAATAGTTAAAACAGCAATATTGTGAAATATTATTACAAATTAAAACAGCTTTTTTCCTATGTGATCAAAGCTGAATTTATCATTACTCCAGTCTTCAGTGTGACATGATCCTTCACTAATCATTCTCAGATGAGGATTTTATAATCAACAAACATTTATGATTATTATCAGTGATGAAAACAGTTGTGCTGCTTTAAAATGTTGTGGAAACCATGATACATTTTATTTTTCAGGATTCTTTGATAAATAGAAAGTTCAATGGACAGCATTTATATGCATTTTTTAAAATCAATTATTATATTTTGTAATATTAACAATATCACTTTTGATCAATTAAATGCATGTCTGATCAATAAAAGTATTAATTTCTCTCTTTTTTTTAAATTTTACCACAAATGTTTAGATGGTTTCCACAAAATGTAAGCATCACCATGAGCAGCAAAACTGATAATAATCATAAATGTGTGTTGATCATCAGATCCTCATATGAGAATGATCTGTGAAGGATCATGTAACATTGAAGACTGGAGTAATGATGATAAATTCAGCTTTGATCACAGGAATGAATTGCATTTTTCTATATATTCTTTGAGCCCTGCACAGGCCCTGCACAATCATATGAAACACTCCTGCAGTCATTAAAACAGTTCAGCTTTGTTTGTAATGTCCAAGTAGTTATATTTCGTTTAGTTTCTTTATTAAAGTTAATTTAGAAAAATGTTTGGATAATTTGTTTGTTTGTTAATTTTTTTTAAAGTGACAACCAAGCAGTCAGCGGCCGACAGTGGGTATGAGGTTAGGGGTTTAAAAAAAACAGGGCCCGTAGGGCTCTAAAGCGTCGACCCAATCTGGCAACACTGATCACACATGTAGCCTACATCTACATTCCAATAAAGGTTATTGATAGGCAACTAGTCATCATATCTTCCGCTTCAGGAAACATATGTTAATGCTCAGCAGTACACATAATGGTATATTTCCATTGTACTAAAATGCATTCATTTTCAATGGGTATATATGCAGCTGAAGCAGGTAGCCAGTGCCTCCCAAATTTTTAAACATTAACATTTTAATATAACATTATAGTCAGTATGGCCTTTAGAAAAGTGTTTTTCTTGAGGAGGTGGGGTAGTGCTCTATATGCCCCTGTGGTGTGGCCTAAGCTTTTGTCTTTAATGGCATTTTTTCCTTACATTACTTTTACTTTTATACTTCAAGTAGTTTTGAAACCAGTACTTTTACACTTTTACTTAAGTAAAAAGCTTGAGTTGATACTTCAACTTCTACAGAATTATTTTTAAACCCTAGTATCTATACTTCCACTTGAGTAATGAATGCGAGTACTTTTGACACCTCTGATTAAATGTATGCTTTTCTGCTTGAAGTGTTTTTATATGTGTCTGGAATAATTAGGAGGATTATATGAATGTAACTCAAGCTGTGTAGGCCAACAGACAGTGGAAAGCCTGTATTTGTGTATTCCCAGATCTCAGACTTATGATCCATGGTATCCTTGTAATCAGAAAATGCGATCGTACCGAATCTTGTAAAAGAATTTACAGAACATGCATTATTACAAAACTACCAGCGTTGTAAAGAAAAATGCATGAGCATATCTTCCCCGGATAATAGCCAGGAGGAGGAACCCAGCCGAACAAAGAACTTTGTTTCGCGCCGAAAACGCCCAGATCGATTGGACCATCCAGAAAATGGGCGTCACTCTACCTGATCTACAAGTGCCAATGTGACCCTCACTTTTCCCCTTTTTTTTTTGCATTGCATCAACCGCCGCAGGCAATCTGCCATCTGCTTTCCAGCCCCCGAGGGCATTCTTCAGAGAGGAGAATTCAGCACACTTCCAAGAGACCCGCCACCCCAAACCGACCTCGGAAAGAACCACCGGACGCGCAGGACATTTGAACTCAGAATACACGCACACACGCGAGAAGCCAAAACCAAAGCAAGTATTCTTATTTCTACAATCCAAACTGCTGTGAAAAAGGTCGTGTTATTCCCGTTTGGGACGAGTTTAACTCCGTGAGGACTCTGTGTAACGAACTGAAGTGAACGCTGTCTCTCTCTCTCTCTCTCTCTCTCTCTCTCTCTCTCTCTCTCTCTCTCTCTCTCTCTCTCTCTCTCTCTCTCTCTCTCTCTCTTACGTTTAGTAACGTAAACTGTATGAACATATTAAATATTATTTTGTCCTGATCAGTAAAGTTAATGTTTCTTATGCGCTCGTAAAGCAGTAATCCCTTATTGAGAATTGATTTGAAAGTCTATAACTAATTTGCAGGACAAACTTAGTAAGATAATTTCAAGCAATTCCGTAAAGGTTACTTGTATTTAATTAAACATTTTCCTTATCGGAAAATTTAAATAACGTAATGAACGACTAGTAAATTATATTCATAAATTCATGAATATTAAATCCCTTTTGAGTTCATTATTCCCCGAGACATTAAACTCATAGTCAATATTATTACAGCACTATAGGACCTACCTCAGACCTACCTATAGGACCTACCTCAGAGATCTTTCATATACTGCCCCTCTGGTCAGTCCATATGTGTAGCCTCCAAACATTACCTCCCTTTGGGTGTGGCCTCTATAGCATTCCCCTCCCTTGGGATTGGGCACACTTCCCCAGCGTTTTGGTCATGGCTGGAAAACGATGGGAACTGAGTTCCGAATAATTTTTTTCCTGGGGTCCAACAGTAGCTTCGACCGTCCCCAGGGTAAGTCCTTAGTGTTTTGCTAATTTCAGCCCGACGCAGTTATCATTTTTATGTCCTGCACCACATTGGTTAAATAGCAAATGTGCTGCAAGCCCATCTGTACGCCCATCGGCGTGCTGGTCCGGCGTGCTAAGCTCATTTACCCTCCTCCATCCCCAGCGCCTCCTCTCGTCATTCAGGATTTGGTATAATAATCAGACTAAATTACCGAATTACTTTGTACATTTAATATCAACATTAACTCTTTCCCTGCCAGTATTTAAAAAAAAAGTTTCCAGCCACCGCCAGGGTTTTTGACCATTTACACAAAAGTTGAATAGCCCATAGAATATTTTGTTTTATTAATATTTGAGCGTGCAATATATCAAAAGAAAGAGCTGACCCTCTTCTTTTAAACAAAAATATGTTTTTATTCTTGCTTCATCCATTCCTTTTTTATCAACACTTGAATATGGGTAAGTTTCATAAAAAACAACATTTTAAACAAAAAGCTGAGCTTTTTTGTGAAAGACTGACTCCAGATCAGATTCAGAGTGATGATTAAACGCAGATGGAGGAGATCGAGTCCATCAAAACCCCTGATGCTTCACAGTTCTGTAGCTCGCTCTGGGTCCAAATTTCATTCAGGAACGTTGGGCAGTTTTGATTTATATGATGTTTAATGCGGATGATCACGTTATTTTTCATATGCATCTGCTTACATACGATGGCTTGTTTTACTGCGACGTCTTCGTGTGTGGTTTGATCAACAGATTCTGTACTCATTCAGAGGATGCCTAATTTTGCCCCCTAGCGTATGCAGTGAAAACACGGAAACACAGAAAAACTAGTTTTTGTCCGGGAACCGTTTTCTCACAAATAACTGAAAATTCGTTTGGCGGGGAAAGAGTTAATGATATCTGCAATACATTATGTTGGTTCTGTTCTGTTTACCCTAAGGGGGGTTATTGCTTGCCCACAGTGATGCCAATAACGCGTACATAGTAACGCGTTACTCTAATCTGACTACTTTTTTCCAGTAACGAGTAATCTAATGCATTACTATTTCCAAACCAGTAATCAGATTAAAGTCACTGTGAGATACTATTTTTGTCATTTTCCTTAGTTAAAACCGACAGCTTATCAAAATTCTCAGCCCGAGTCTGGGTGTTTTTTATTTTTATTTTTTATTTTTTTACATTGTTGCAGCCATTAAAATAGTTCAGTTTTGTTTTTAATGTCTAAGTAGTTATATTTTGTTTCGTATCTTTATTAACCTAATTTAGAAAAATGTTCAGAGCAATTTTTTGTTTGTTAAATTAAAGTTTATATCGGCAAGACAATTCAAGAGTTGGTTTGAGAGACTAGGCTATTAAGCATGCGGTTAACTCACTGGGTCGTCACATAAAAAAATGTAATCTTTAATTTAACAAACAAAAAATTGCTCTAAACATTTTTCTAAATTAACTTAATAAAGAAACGAAACAAAATATAACTACTTTGACATCAAAAACAAAGAAGGCTAGTTATTATACCCCCACAAAGGCATTTTTGACGAGCTGAGGCAGGATGATAGGCTAGCCTACTGCTCGCAATGGCGCTCAAAAAAACGAAACGGGCACACAATCTAAAATGAATAAATAAATAAATAAAGAACATGCAGGTTGTCTTATAGCCTACCTTACACTTCAGCAAAATTAATATAAATCCAATCTTCAATTCCCACGGTATGCTCATTTAACGGAGTTCACATCAAAGCAAAAGATTCCAGCATTTTATTCAGCAGCCCATTTCAAATTCAAAGATCGCAATATGAGAGAGAGTGACCTAAGCACTGGCAAGATTATTAGTCTCATTAATTTATATTGAAGATGATTGTGTTTTGTGTGACTTATTTTAAAGTTTCATTTGCGGCCATTTGCGTTGGGTTGCTTTACTCATTTGCAGCGATGTTGCAGTAGCACCATCATATCTATCTGACTACAACATAACACGCTCTCACACATTTATTTTTTAATTATTTGCCAGGAGTAAAGTTTACACATGTGGTTTAAACAACCAGATACATTTACATTTGTCCGGTTTGACAAATGCTTTCATGCACCTTCTGAATTGGCTTGTTTGAGTGATCAGAATTAAATACGTCTCGAAAGACTCTCGGAAGGCATTTAGGCCTATACTCCTGGTCATTTCGCAATCAGATAGATACCTGGTCAGAGAAAATGAATGAAGGAACCAGTTGTAAAAAGGCCATTACTCTAGCAACTGCGCTGAAGAAACAGACTCTTTAACCCTGCGCGAGCCATGTCTTGACAGTGGCGTAAGCTATCATGGTCTCATGTTGTTTCCACTAATACAGCACATCTCATTGTTCCTTTTAATTATTAAAATAAATATAAAAAGGAGAAGCCTAAAAAAAGGGGCATAAAAAAGTCGGGGCCGTCAGGCTAGGGCATAAATGCAGAGCTCTAGTCAGGATACATTGTTGACGTAACTGTTAAAAATGCACTTCCAATAAAGTGTGTTGCCAAAAACGGTTGTCATTTCTATGTTGAGGCTGCAGGTTAACTAATAAAGTAACTTGTAATCTAACTAAGTTACTTTTTAAATGAGTAATCAGTAATCAGATTACTTTTTCAAAGTAACTGTGGCAACACTGCTTGCCCAGAACAGAACCATACGGGCAATCCAAACTATATGCTAATAGTCAAGCAATCATATTTGATGATAGTGGTCCTGACAGAAATTGCTTCCCCTTATTGATGAGATCACTTCCTACTAGGGCTGCAGTAGATTCCACCATAGTCGTAGCCTGTGTTGCATGGTGTGTCAGGAATTTAGGGGCAGAGTTTTCAAACTAGGGCTGTGATCCTTTTGGGTAGGGTCATGTTTGTTTTGGTCATTTCAACATAATTTCTCAGAAATCCCTTACTGCACCTTTAGTGGTATAAATAATATTAAAAGCCAGACTTAGAAGGT
The DNA here is from genome assembly GCF_024679245.1 of Pseudorasbora parva. Taxonomy (NCBI): domain Eukaryota; kingdom Metazoa; phylum Chordata; class Actinopteri; order Cypriniformes; family Gobionidae; genus Pseudorasbora; species Pseudorasbora parva. The sequence goes on along the minus strand of NC_090173.1, from coordinate 10,648,256 downwards.
AAGCTGCCACTGGAACCCCAGAAGTTTTCCAGTGCAGTTCATAACAGGGAGCGCAGTTATTCTGGCAAAATCTGAATTCTTACCATCACTGCTGCTGGTGTCTGTGATTGTCCTGATCCTGTCACAAGTCCTCCCATTAATCCTCCGATGAATCCTGATGCTGCAGCTGTTCCTGCTACTACTGCTACTCCTACTCCTACTCCTGCTGCTCCTGATCCTGCTAGTCCTGCTGCTGCTGACCCTGCTCCTGTTGTTCCTGCTGCTGCTGATCCTGCTGCAGATGACCCTGTTCCTTGCGCTGCTGTTCCTGCTGAGCCTGTTCCTGCTGACCCTGTTCCTTGCGCTGCTGTTCCTGCTGACTCTGTTCCTTGCGCTGTTGTCCCTGCTGACCCTGTTCCTTGCGCTGTTGTTCCTGCTGACCCTGTTCCTTGCGCTGTTGTTCCTGCTGACCCTGTTCCTTGCGCTTCTGTTCCTGCTGACCCTGTTCCTTGCGCTGCTGTTCCTGCTGACCCTGTTCCTTGCGCTGCTGTTCCTGCTGACCCTGTTCCTTGTGCTGTTGTTCCTGCGGACCCTGTTCCTTGTGCTGCTGTTCCTGCTGCTGTTCCTGCTGACCCTGTTCCTGCTGCTGTTGATTCTGCTGCTGCTACTCCTGCCTGTGATACTTGTTTATATACAGCTACTGCTGCTGCTGCTGCTAATCCTGATCCTCCAATTACTGTTGCTGTGGGTTTTGCTAATTCAATAACCCATTTTACTGCTGCTATACATTTTTTTACTATAGATATCACCCACTTTACGGTATCTATTGCCCACTGTATTGTATTTGTTAACCATTGTAATTGTGGTCTTGCTATTGCTACTATTGCAGCTCCTGCTATTGCTCCAACTACTGCTGTTCCTATGTGTGAGTGTGCTCCTACTAATGATTGCAATATTGCAGCTGCTGTTCCTGCTACACCTCCAGCTACTGCTGCTATTGCTGCTGTTCCCACTTCTGCTGCTACTTCACTCACTTCTGCTTCCGATAATGATCTTAAAGTGCATATAGCTGCTGCTCCTGCTGCTGCTCCTGCTACTGCTCCCGCTACTGCTCCCGCTACTGCATCAACCCCTATTGTTCCTGCCTTATCTACTACTACTGCAACTACTGCAACTGCCAGTGCTATTATTACTGTTGATTTTAATGCTGTTTGTGTCCATGTTTTTGCAGGTAGTTGTGATTGTAGACTTGCCATTCCTTCTTCTCCTGCAGCTGCATTTGCAGATGCTGCCATGGCTCCTGCTCCTGCACCTGTAATAGGTAAAGGAATAAGGAATAAGAAGTTATTACATCATACAAACCTGATTCCAAAAAAGTTGGGACACTGTGTACATTGTGAATATAAAAGGAATGCAATAATTTACAAATCTCATAAAATAGAATATAGATAACATATAAAATTTTGAAAGTGAGACATTTTGAAATGTCCTGCCAAATATTGACTCAATTTGGATTTCATGAGAGCTACACATTCCAAAAAATTTGGGACAGGTAGGAATAAGAGGCCGGAAAAGTTAAATGTACATATAAGGAACAGCTGGAGGACCAATTTGCAACTTATTGGGTCCATTGGCAACATGATTGGGTATAAAAAGAGTCTCTCAGAGTGGCAGTGTCTCTCAGAAGTCAAGATGGGCTGAGGATCACCAATTCCCCTCTGAATTAAAAAAAATAGTGGAGCAATATCAGAAAGGAGTTTCTCAGAGAAAAATTGCAAAGAGTTTGAAGTTATCATCATCTACAGTGCATAATATCCAAAGATTCAGAGAATCTAGAATTATCTCTGTGCGTAAGGGTCAAGGCCGGAAAACCTTACTGGATGCCGGTGATCTTCAGGCCCTTAGACGGCACTGCATCACATACAGGAATGCTACTGTAATGGAAATCACAACATGGCCTCAGGAAAACCCCCAGAGAACATTTTTGGTGAACACAATCCACCACGTATTTCGCCGTTGCTACCTAAAACTTTATAGGTCAAAAAAGAAGCCATATCTAAACATGATCCAGAGACGCAGGCGTTTTCTTTGGCCAAGGGTCATTTAAAATGGACTGTGGCAAAGTGGGAACAAATCAAGTTATTTTTAAAACTGTCATCCGGACTAAAGAGGACAAGGACAACCCAAGTTGCTTGCATCTCTGATGGTATGGGGTTGCATGAGTATGTATGGCATGGGCAGCTTACACATCTGGAAAGGCACCATAAATGCTGAACGGTATATCTAAGTTCTAGAACAACATATGCTCCCATCCAGATATCGTCTCTTTCAGGGAAGACCTTGCATTTTCCAGCAATGCCAGACCAAATACTACATCAATTACAACATCATGGCTGCGTAGAAGAAGGACCCGGGTACTGAAATGGGCAGCCTGCAGCCTAGTTTTTTCACCCATAGAAAATATTTGGCGCTTCATAAAGAGGAAGATGCGGCAAAGAAGACCTAAGACAGTTGAGCTACTAGAAGCCTGTATTAGACAAGAACATTCCTATTTCTAAACTTGAGCGACTTGTCTCCTTAGTCCCCAGATGTTTACAGACTGTTATAAAAAAGAAGAGGGGATGCCACACAGTGCTAAACTGTCACAGGTTTGTAGTGCAGCAGAGATGAGGAGATCCAGGACTTCCAAACAGATATGCTTTATTATAATATACATTAATCAAAACACCATACACCACTAACCTAATGTAAGATCAGACATGGAATCTGACTGCACAAGAGGAACTTAAATATCAAACAGAAACAAGAGACAGCTGAACTTAAGTAGACTAATGAGGGAAACCATGGACACAAACAAGTGGCAGGAAACAAAGACAAAAGAACATGTAACAAATGCAAAAAAACCAACAGAACGACTCAGGTTAAGCATGTAATCATGGTTCCCTTTCAAGGGAATGAGACGCTGCATCGAAACACTACGGGAAAGCCTCGTGATTGCGTCATGAAGCACTTGTGAAATCAGTCCAATGGCGTGACGAGACGTCATAGGCGGATGACGTCATTGACCAGGAAACTATAAAGCACCCCTGAACCAAACAGTGTTAGATTCTCGTGAGGTTGAACAAGTCGGTCACAGGCATGTCGGGAGTATGGCAAAGTGACACAGCGTCTCGGTTCCTCTCAGGGAACCATGGTTACATGCGTAACCTGAGACGTTCCCTTTTAAGGGAACTTGCGCTGCGTCGAAACGCTGCTGGAACTGTATACTCACTGTAGGAATATACATTCTCCTGAATATATTGATATATTATATTCTCCTGCTGCATTGGAAAAACTGCTGCGAAGCAGTGATGAAGAAAATGTGGAATATTCAGAAGAGAGTGCTGTATCCAGCGTCGACTCTGAAGAAGAGGATGTGTTTTTGGAAGGTCTCAATCTTGTTTTAGATTGGTAAGTGTCTAACGTTACATTTTTGTGAGTTTTTGTTTTTTAGTTTTGAGTAAGCAAATAATCCGGAGCAAGTAGTTTTGTGAGAGAAGAAAAAGTTTTGTGGTATCATTATTGTCTGAATGCAGTCTGAGTATTTAGCTGGTAACGTTAATGTAAATGTTTCATTAAGGGAAACAATAGAGTGTGTATGGAGGTAGATCACTGTATGTGAAAGATACTTTGAATTTGAATACAAAATTTGTGAGCTGGTGTAAATGTGCCATCCTGGCAACATTATAGTGGGTATGAAGGTAAATTGCTGTATGTGAATGAATCTTTGAATTTGAATAAAAAATCTGTAAGCTGGTGTAAATGTGCCATCAGGACAACAATACAGTGGGCATGAGAGTAAATTGCTGTATTTTTTCTATGTGTAAGATAAACAGTTGTGTTGGGTGTATTTTTAATCCTTTTTGTTTGATTCAGCAGTGAAGAAACTTCAGATGATGACTGGGTACCAGAGGCCTCTGGACAACAGACAAAACATCCCTGCCTAGCTGCAACATCTTTAGCTGCCTCCAGAAGTACACGGTACACAGATTACCACGGTAATGCATACACGAATAACTCTGTAGTGTATGTAATGCATACACTACATTTGTGTGGGGGTTGTTATGGGAATTTTTTATCAGTGTGTGTTGAATGCTAATAACAAAGGAACAGTTGTTTGTATGTATATATATATATATATATATATATATATATATATATATATATATATATATATATATATATATATATATATATGCTTATGTTATATATATAACTTTTTATTTGCTAAATAATGTATGCCATTATTCTAAACCTTTAAATGAATCGAAGTGAACAAAGACTTTGGTAATACATTACCAAGTGTCACTTTGGTGTTCTTTTGGAGCTCTTTAAAAAAACTGCACGTTCATGCATTTTTATAAACATTTAGGGATGACAAATATACCAGAGAAAATATATAAATTGTGCTTTGTCATATTTTAATGAGAAAATATGTGGAAATGATCAAACAAACTTGTTATACCTCTTGGTAAAAGATGGTTACCAAGTGCCCCTTTGGAGTCTCCAAGTGGCCTTTTTGGAAAGGTGCCAAGGCATACGCAGAACTAAATGCTTGTAAAAAAGTATTTTTGGCTAGTATCAACTTCAAATTTGAAACATACATTTACAAGACATGTGGCTTTAGTTTGCATGTGTTTCCAGGTCCGTATATATATTTCTGCCTTGTGTATTTTTCTTTTTAATAAACAGTTAACATAAAAAACATTGTGTTTAAGCTTATTTATCTCTCTACTAGTAATTTTTAGAGTAATTACGAGTCTTTCCTAGTAAACTGTCAAGTGTCATTTTTCAAATGATACCTTTGAGTCAGAAGGACTCATTAGCAGCAACATTTTTATTTTGGATATGTCATTTTGCACTCCCTTGCCAATAGTGGGGGTGACCTCTAAGGGGTTAACCCCACCACTAGATCCATTTGGGACCCTAGGACGCAAGCCTCCTCTGTGCCTCGGCAGCAGCGGGACCCAAGCCCAGAGGAACGTGAGCCAAAGCATCCTCCTCAAAGAAAAAAAAATTGATCATTTAGGTGTAGACAAACACGCAGAGATGATGGATCATTTAGGCATAGACAAACACGCCGAGATGATGGATCATTTAGGTGTAGACAAACACGCAGAGATGATGGATCTTTTAGGCGTAGACATACACGTGGAGATGATGGATCATTTAGGCGTAGACAAACACGCAGAGATGATGGATCGTTTAGGTGTAGACATACACGCGGAGATGATGGATCGTTTAGGCGTAGACATACACGCGGAATTGATGGTTCGTTTAGGCGTAGACATACACGCGGAGATGATGGATCGTTTAGGCGTAGACATACACGTGGAGATGATGGTTCGTTTAGGCGTAGACATACATGCAGAGATGATGGATCGTTTAGGCGTAGACATACACACGGAGATGATGGATCATTTAGGCGTAGACATATACGCGGAGATGATGGATCTTTTAGGCGTAGACATATACGCGGAGATGATGGATCTTTTAGGCGTAGACATACACACGGAGATGATGGATCGTTTAGGCATAGACAAACACGCGGAGATGATGGATCCTTTAGACGTAGACATACACGTGGAGATGATGGATTGTTTAGGCGTAGACAAACACGCGGAGATGATGGATCGTTTAGGCGTAGACATACACGTGGAGATGATGGATCATTTAGGCGTAGACAAACACGCGGAGATGATGGATCGTTTAGGCGTAGACATACACGCGGAATTGATGGTTCGTTTAGGCGTAGACATACACGCGGAGATGATGGATCGTTTAGGCGTAGACATACACGTGGAGATGATGGTTCGTTTAGGCGTAGACATACATGCGGAGATGATGGATCGTTTAGGCGTAGACATACACACGGAGATGATGGATAATTTAGGCGTAGACATATACGCGGAGATGATGGATCTTTTAGGCGTAGACATACATGCGGAGATGATGGATCGTTTAGGCGTAGACATACACACGGAGATGATGGATCGTTTAGGCGTAGACATATACGCGGAGATGATGGATCTTTTAGGCGTAGACATACACCAGGAGATGATGGATCGTTTAGGCGTAGACAAACACGCGGAGATGATGGATCCTTTAGGCGTAGACATACACGTGGAGATGATGGATTGTTTAGGCGTAGACAAACACGCGGAGATGATGGTTCGTTTAGGCGTAGACATACACGCGGAGATGATGGATCGTTTAGGCGTAGACATACACGCGGAGATGATGGTTTGTTTAGGCGTAGACATACACGCGGAGATGATGGATCGTTTAGGCGTAGACACACACGCGGAGATGATGGATCGTTTAGGCGTAGACATACACGCGGAGATGATGGATCGTTTAGGCGTAGACATACACGCGGAATTGATGGTTCGTTTAGGCGTAGACATACACGCGGAGATGATAGATCGTTTAGGCGTAGACATACACGCGGAGATGATGGATCGTTTAGGCGTAGACATACACGTGGAGATGATGGATCGTTTAGGCGTAGACAAACACGCGATGATGGATCCTTTAGGCGTAGACATACACGTGGAGATGATGGTTTGTTTAGGCGTAGACATACACGCGGAGATGATGGTTCGTTTAGGCATAGACATACATGCGGAGAAGATGGTTTGTTTAGGCGTAGACATACACGCGGAGATGATGGTTCGTTTAGGCGTAGACATACACGCGGAGATGATGGTTCGTTTAGGCGTAGACATACACGCGGAGATGATGGTTCGTTTAGGCGTAGACATACACGCGGAGATGATGGATCGTTTAGGCGTAGACATACACGCAGAGATGATGGATCGTTTAGGCGTAGACATACACGCGGAGATGATGGTTCGTTTAGGCGTAGACATACACGCGGATATGATGGATCGTTTAGGCGTAGACAAACACGCGGAGATGATGGTTCGTTTAGGCGTAGACATACACGCGGAGATGATGGATCGTTTAGGCCTAGACATACATGCGGAATCACACGGCGTAGACATACACGCAGAGATGATGGATCGTTTAGGCGTAGACATACATGCGGAATCACACGGCGTAGACATACACGCGGAGATGATGGATCGTTTAGGCGTAGATATACACGCGGAGATGATGGTTCGTTTAGGCGTAGACATACACGCGGAGATGATGGATCGTTTAGGCGTAGACATACACGCGGAGATGATGGATCGTTTAGGCGTAGACATACACGCGGAGATGATGGTTCGTTTAGGCGTAGACATACACGCGGAGATGATGGATCGTTTAGGCGTAGACAAACACGCGGAGATGATGGTTCGTTTAGGCGTAGACATACACGCGGAGATGATGGATCGTTTAGGCGTAGACATACATGCGGAATCACACGGCGTAGACATACACGCAGAGATGATGGATCGTTTAGGCGTAGACATACATGCGGAATCACACGGCGTAGACATACACGCGGAGATGATGGATCGTTTAGGCGTAGATATACACGCGGAGATGATGGTTCGTTCAGGCGTAGACATACACGCGGAGATGATGGATCGTTTAGGCGTATATATACATGCGTAGATGATGGATCGTTTAGGCGTAGACATACACGCGGAGATGATGGATCGTTTAGGCGTAGACATACACGCGGAGATGATGGATCGTTTAGGCGTAGACGTTTAGGCGTAGGTTACACATGTTTTTGTGAATTAAAAAAAAAAAAAAACTTCCCCCAAGAAACCTTGAAAAAGGCTGCTTGAGTGTGCAGAGGTGCAGTCACATTTTTCACATTTATAATCGAATTATTTGAATGTGTTTAAAAAAGCAATCATTGAAAAATGTGCAAATATTAAGCAACGTCGGGCCAAATTGTTTTGATGATGGATCGTTTAGGCGTAGACATACACGCGGAGATGATGGATCGTTTAGGCGTAGACATAAATGCGGAATCACACGGCGTAGACATACACGCAGAGATGATGGATCGTTTAGGCGTAGACATACATGCGGAGATGATGGATCGTTTAGGCGTAGACATACACGCGGAGATGATGGATCGTTTAGGCGTAGATATACACGCGGAGATGATGGATCGTTTAGGCGTAGACATACACGCGGAGATGATGGATCGTTTAGGCGTAGACATACACGCGGAGATGATGGATCGTTTAGGCGTAGACATACACGCGGAGATGATGGATCGTTTAGGCGTAGACATACACGCGGAGATGATGGATCGTTTAGGCGTAGACATACACGCGGAGATGATGGATCGTTTAGGCGTAGACATACACGCGGAGATGATGGATCGTTTAGGCGTAGACATACACGCGGAGATGATGGATCGTTTAGGCGTAGACATTCACGCGGAGATGATGGATCGTTTAGGCGTAGACATACACGCGGAGATGATGGATCGTTTAGGCGTAGACATACACGTGGAGATGATTGATCGTTTAGGCGTAGACATACACGCGGAGATGATGGGTTACACATGTTTTTGTGAATTAAAAAAAAAAAAAAACTTCCCCCAAGAAACCTTGAAAAAGGCTGCTTGAGTGTGCAGAGGTGCAGTCACATTTTTCACATTTATAATCGAATTATTTGAATGTGTTTAAAAAAGCAATCATTGAAAAATGTGCAAATATTAAGCAACGTCGGGCCAAATTGTTTTCAAAATCACCATCAGAAAAGTGAAAGTATTAATCGGTTTAAACATGCTTTTGTAAATAGCCTGTGTAAATAAATATGAGGCCTATGCAACATCTACAATCCAGAAACGATTTCCAGAGAACAATCAATAATTTTTTTTGAGATAAATTAAAAGCCTGTAAATAGTTTGTTAGTGTTTGTTGGAATCATCATAAATCAACAAGCCGCTCCTGGATTTTACTATAGTGCTGTTCATAAACTACATGCTCTAGTGAGACAGGCGGGCAAACGTAACCTCATGTAACTGAAAGCAGACCAGGGAAAGTCTATCATAATACAATTCTTATTTTAGATTAGTAAGGCAAAAAAGTTAAGTTAAAAACAGAAAAGGGCATTTACCATTTGCGACACGTCTTGAAATCGCACTTTCACTTTCGTTTGGAACGCACTGCGTTATGTGTCATCTACATTGCTTTCTTTTGGAGGAACATGATTAATTCATCGTGTTGCGTTCAGAATAATATCTGCCTGTATGCATCATTAATGTAGACTATGGGCACCTTTATGTTCTTAGGTCATATTTTTTAAAGTACATTTTGGACAGATTTCGCTTTCTTCGTCAAGCTAACAATACAATTTCTTAATACATTGATTTTTATAATTTTTATATTAATATATTAGGACTATACTTTTAATATATATCTACGTAGCCTACTGTTTCTCTTCATTTACGTTAATTCATTTTCATTTCCTCAACGCCGTCCTTTCCATCACCACACACATTTTTTAAAAATACTTTAAAATGTCTCATCACACATTAAAAATGTATCCACAATTAATTTATTAGATAATGCTCGAATTAATATATATATATATATATATATATATATATATATATATATATATATATATATATATATATATATATATATATATATATATATATATATATATATAAACGTTATTTATTTTATAATAAGCTCTTACACAAACCAATATTACATTTCAGAGTGTGACAGATGTACAGTTCAGCATTTGGTCCTTAGACAGGTCATTTATCTCATTGACAAATGTAGAATTATTGCACATTGTGGACAAACTAGTAAAAATAGTTTAAAAAATGATCTTGAGTGGCATAAGTTATTCTGTTTTTAAATAATAGCTGTGTATTGAGATGTGGTGGAAATTATATTTATTCACTGCAGGTCGGACAAAAATGTAAAATATTAAACATTTCTCTTGTAATCTAAGTTTCTCCTCTTACGGACCTTAAAACTAGACAAATTATTTAAACTTATGAGACTGTGTTACGTGACTTTTGAACAAGTTTTTTACTTCACTTTAACAATTCACAGTTAACAATTTAACTTCACATGGCTAAAAGTGCCCCTACTTAAAGAAACGCCCGTATTAATTTGCTCGTCGTTTTCACATTAAAAGTTTTAGCACAACATGCATTCGAACAGAACGAATCAGAATCTCATTAGCTCTGTTCTGAGAGTGTTCTGACAAAAATTAACATTCTCGTAATTTCCTAGGAACCAAACAATGTTTATTTAATGACGTATAATAAATGTAATTATACATAAAAATCAAACCTGGGGAAATCTGGATTCGAAACAGCCAACTGAAGTTTTCTGTAGGTGATGTATTAAAAAGATGCCTTCTTTTCTTGAACTCTTTTTCACACTCGTTCGTGACGCTACGTTGCGGCTTTAAATAACGGTTTATGTAAGATGCATGTCAGCCAATCAGAATGGATCGGCTAAGGTTACAGCGTCTGCTCTTTTTCTAGACATCACCTAACATCGAAGAAACCTTCATAGTAGAGGGTCTGGGCGGGGCTTGGATCCAACAAATGACATCTGCTGAACCCTGTGAGAATGGGTCAATTTAACACATAGGCTACTTGCTGAATAAAGTATTCCTTTCAATAAAGAAAGAAAGAAAGAAAGAAAGAAAGAAAGAAAGAAAGAAAGAAAGAAAGAAAGAAAGAAAGAAAGAAAGAAAGAAAGAAAGAAAAAGAAACACTGCCCCCAAAACTGTGTAAATTGTTACAAAAGATTTCTATTTTAAATAAATGTGGTTCTTTTAAAACTTTTTATTAATCAAAGGTTCGTGAAAAAAATATCACAGGTTATAAAAAAATATATATTAGGCTAAGCAGCGGAGCTGTTTCCAACATTGATAATAAATCCTCTTATCAGAATGATTTCTGAAGGATCATGTGACACTGACGACTGGAGTAATGATGCTGAAAACACAGCTTTGCATCACAGGAATAAATTACATTTTAAAATATTTATTTATTTACTCATTATTATATTACTGTTTGTTCTGTATTTTTGATCAAATAGCATAAGAGACTTCTTTCAAAAACATAAAACATAGCAACATTTCCAAACTTTTGACCGGTACTGTATATAAGAGCCTGAATACAAATTTGAATATTTAGCCTAGAATTATAACTCTGAATATGATAGTAAATACTGAATAGATATACTCTTAAATATTGAACATTAAAATAGCTTAATATCTGATATTTTGAAAGGCCTATTTACTTTCACTTTCTTTAAGTCACATGATTTTGGAGAAACTTTTTTTTAACATTGTTATTTAGAGGAAGTCTGTGGACGCCACTGCTGTGAGCCATGAAGGAATGTCATATGCTAGAGTGAAGCATGTCACCCATTGTTTCATTATTGATGTCTGTGAGTTTCTGTATAACACTGTGTAGTTTATAACTTCATGCTCATAAATGTTTCATTATTTTTCAGAAAATCACATTGTCAGTACCATAATATATAAACAAACTAATAACAAAGATAATTACACGACTCTGTAAAATTCTGATTGGTCAATCGTGCATTCAAGCGGTATGTTATTCCCAGATAAAAAACAAACCACTTATCTGAGTACTAAAAATTGTCTTGACCGGTACTACTTATATGTTTAACGTGTGACTCCGCTGTCGTCGAATGTCTGGCACCATCTTATGACTGAAACCACCACGGGTTACAATGGAAGAAGACTTCAAGCTGTTAACCCAATTTTTGAAGTCCATAAAAAATGCATCTGTCCATCAAATAACGTGCTCCACACGCCTCTGGGGGGTTAATAAAGGTCTTTTGTCTGATCGCATTCCATATTCAAAAGTGTTGAAAGTGCCTCTGCAGTTCAAAAGGCCGAACGTTCAAAACGCATTTTGACCTGCAGAGGCACTTTAAACAATTTTTTCCACGGAAGGCCATAGGATGGAACTTTAAATTATAATGTTTTGAATATGGATATTTTTCTTACACAAACTCATCAATTCACTTCAGAAGTCTTTATTAACCCCTGGAGCTATGTGGAGCATGTTATTTGACAGAGATGCATTTTTTATGGACTTCAAAAACAGAGCTACAAATACTGCCAAAGCTTGGACTAGCCAGAACTCCCATTTTATTCGTCTGAAAGAAGAATGTCATTAGCCCCGTTTCCACGGAAATTACCCCGAACAATTTGTACCACAAAATTTGTACCAACAAATAATGCTGCGTGAGCTCAACCAATCAGCATGTTCAGTGCCCAAGTCCCACCCCCGAAAGTTCCTGAACTTTGAAAAAGTACTACCTCGATGCAGGGCTGTTTTGAGGGGGAAATATTTACCCAGAACTTCATTTTGACCCTGGTTCCTATGGTCGAAACACACCAATGCTGCGTCCCTATTCGCCTACTTATACTACGTCCGAAAAGAATGTACTCTTGTGCAGAAAAAGTATATACTTTTGAGTGTGTAGCAGAAAAGTATGCAAGCTTCGGGACAAACTACTTCGTCATCTTTAACTGGCTCTGTCGCTTTGTTACGAGCATCCCATCACCGTTTAACTGCCCTGTCAATTATCGTCAGATTCGTCACAGTTTAAATCCTCCACATTCAGTTTAATCTCCTGCCGTATCGGAGAGAAATGTAGCCGCTCGTTGATCTGCCATGTGTGGGTCTTTGTGGGTCAGAGACTCTCCTCATGTGTTTGCAGCTTAAATATAATGACGCATTTAAAAGTTAATGGCCAAACGTGTCATTAAAAAAGTTCACAATGCTGCTGCAGGTGAAATATAATATGGACAACACTCAATAAATAAATATTTTGTCAGGTTAAATATTGATAGTTGGTCACTCAAACAAACCCCTTTATCTAAACTTCTCTACTTAACCGTCGGACTCGCACATCCGTTATGTTTGTAGTTTTTTAACGCTTTTATCCGTGTTTGTAGTTAATAATCAAATCCTCGTCCAACTCGCAATGGGTTGTGGGCAATATCAGCCGTTAGAGTGCGCATCGATCCATACTTCCAATTTGGACTGGAAATAGTAAACCATTTGGGCATCTTTGGAATACTCTTTTCAACATACTACGATTTGGGACATACTAATTCTATTTTCGAATACTATTTAGTATGGATAGTATGCGAATTGGGACACAGGGCAAGTACCAGCCCAAAGCTCCCAAAGCTCCTAGTTCCTGGGGAAAGTTCCTGCGGTGGAAACGCGGCTATATACATCTAGGATGACTTGAGAGTGAGTAAATCATGGGCTAATTTTCATTTTTGGGTGAACTATCCCTTTCAGCATTAATTTCAGCATATATGGTGAAAAAACAAAACAAACCTCTTCAGCAATAGACAAAGGCTTAAAGCAGTTTTTAACTTGTAGACTAAAAATTAAGCTTTTCCCCATGGTAGTTTAATTCACAGGACCAGACACCAGTTATTTTGCCAAGAGATTTATTTTGGATAATTGTATACACCCAGTTTGGATTTTATAGGTTGCTCAGACAGAGAAATCAATTGTATTACCAGATAAACAGGTTGTTTGCACTATACCTCGTGCTTTCACGCGGCATAATATACCCTAGAACATATGTATAGAGAAACTTGTTGTTCATTGTTCAAAATATGTCTTGTAGAGAACTTGTGACATGTGTTATATGCATTGGTAGGAAAACAACTTTATGCTACACAATACTTCCTTACAGAGAATTACAGTCACATGTGAATAATTGGAAAACTTATGCTACATATTCCTGTGTTCAAAATTATTTTCTCTCCATGTCTCTCTCACTCCTGTGCTCAGACTCATTCTGACTAAATAATAATGATTATACAAATTATAATGAATATTAGTAAAGAATAATAATACAAATACATAATATTAACTGATTATACATACTAATAATACAAAAAAATATTAAGCAGTAAAATTTCGTAGAAATGTTGGCCCATATTGATAGGATAGCATCTTGCAGTTGATGGAGATTTGTGGGATGCACATCCAGGGCACGAAGCTCCCGTTCCACCACATCCCAAAGATGCTCTATTGGGTTGAGATCTGGTGACTGTGGGGGCCATTTTAGTACAGTGAACTCATTGTCATGTTCAAGAAACCAATTTGAAATGTTTCTAGCTTTGTGACATGGTGCATTATCCTGCTGGGAGTAGCCATCAGAGGATGGGTATATGGTGGTCATAAAGGGATGGACATGGTCAGAAACAATGCTCAGGTAGGCCATGGCATTTAAACGATGCCCAATTGGCACTACGGGCCTAATGTGTGCCAAGAAAACATCCCCCACACCATTACACCACCACCACCAGCCTGCACAGTGGTCACTGAATGTCTCAACATAAATCGAGACTCTGACTCTGTCAACTGTCCAATTTTGGTGAGTTTGTGCAAATTGTCGCCTCTTTTTCCTATTTGTAGTGGAGATGAGTGGTACCCGGTGGGGTCTTCTGCTGTTGTAGCCCATCCGCCTCAAGGTTGTGCATGTTGTGGCTTCACAAATGCTTTGCTGCATACCTCGGTTGTAACGAGTGGTTATTTCAGTCAAAGTTGCTCTTCTATCAGCTTGAATCAGTCGGCCGATTCTCCTCTGACCTCTAGCATCAACAAGGCATTTCCGCCCACAGGACTGCCGCATACTGGATGTTTTTCCCTTTTCACACCATTATTTGTAAATCCTAGAAATGGTTGTGTGTGAAAATCCCAGTAACTGAGCAGATTGTGAAATACTCAGACCGGCCCGTCTGGCACCAACAAACATGCCATGTTCAAAATTGCTTAAATCACCTTTCTTTCGCATTCGGACATTCAGTTTGGAGTTCAGGAGATTGTCTTGACCAGGACCACACCCCTAAATGCACGGAAGCAACTGTCATGTGATTGGTTTGTTTAGATAATTGCATTAATGAGAAATTGAACAGGTGTTCCTAATCCTTTAGGTGTGTGTGTGTGTATATATATATATATATATATATATATATATATATATATATATATATATATATATATATATATATATATATATATATATATATATAGGCATGTTGAAGCGGTAGTGGATTTCATAATCCCCCTTTTATTCGAGTAAAGTAAACAACATTAATTTCAGTCTATCTCAAGCCCACTTGTTAACAGGAATATACTTATTGCCTCATTGGCCATTTCCACTCCTTTTATATATATATATATATATATATATATACAGATGATCAAATCACTATTATAACATTAAAATATCGATTTTGGTAACTTTATTTGTACTGAAATGTTACTTATATAGGCTAATCGTTGGGAAAATCAAAAGGTCTCATGAAAAGCAAAAACTTCTGACTAAAAACTTCACAAAAAAATCTTTATTATTTCCATGCCTGGAATTTGGGCCAACTAACTCTCACGTTGTCCTGAGACCCTGGCCCGGATATGTGCCCAATTGGTTCCCACCACTCCTTACAGGGACCAGGTGTTAAACCTGGAGGAGAACCTACTGGAGGGGACTGACCCAGTCCTTGCTTTGCTCTGTCCTGTTTGTGCTTTGCTTCAGAATCTCAGACCAGCTCTCGGCAGAGCAGAGGTTGGCCCCCTGGATAGTGGATGCCATCGACTTGGCATACCAGACCCAAGGCAAGCCGTGCCCCCTTGGGTTGAGAGCTCACTCTGCCAGGAGGGTTGATTCCTCCTGGGTGCTGGCGCACAGCGCCTCACTTGCAGATATATGTAGAGCTGCTAGATTCTATAGTTCATGTAGTTTGTGTAGAGTCTGTATCCTCCTGAGTGCTGGCTTTAAGTAGCCAGTAACACCAGAGACCCACTCTGTGTATCACTTGCTTCGCCACTGCCTTCCCAAGGACTGGATAAGTGCGCTATCTTGTGCTATCTTGCTCTCAGATGAGTTCCGTAGCTGTCAAACCCTGTTTGAGTTCCTCCAGCACACTTGGCAGTCAGTTGTGGTTTAGACCATTTTGAAGGTGCTGCCCACTTTTGGAGTTCACACCCCAATTTTAAGATCTCCAGTCTGCAGCTATACCTATACTTGCAATTCTGCTGGAAAAGTGCAGACTATGCAACCCTGGCTTGCTGGTTGCTTCGGCAGTGGGTGGGACTATTTGCTGGCTAGTGCTCAACTTTCTCCATCTGAAATTCTTATTTTTATGGAGTACTGCAGTAATTATTATAATGTATTTATCCGTGAACATCATTATTGTGTAACATTTAATCTAAAAAACTTCCACATCTCTTTAACTTCAGTTTCATGACAAATTTGAAATATTCATGAGAATATACCTCAGCAAAAGAAAAGTAATCTTTGTTGAGTTTAAGTTAATTAGCTATGTAATAGGTAGCTTTTAAATAGGGGAAAATATTTACATTCATCAACTTTTAGCTAGTTTTATCTCAACCCTTATTATACACAGAAAAATGTTCATAGTTCAGTTGTTATGAGGCTGATGAGATTGAGAATGTTTAGTTGTATCCAACAGACATTGAATATCTACTACTACAGAACTAGTACTTCAGAAAGTTAAAGTTTTAGTTAACTAACCCACATGCTGCTCCAGAATAAGTTGCATCTTTGAGATAATTGAAGTGAATGTGATTTGATTTCAGTATCACGCTGAGCACACAGAGCGTCAGATTAAACAAGAGTTTGAGAAGCTTCATCGGTTTCTCAGAGATGAAAGAGAAGAGAAGCTAACATAATTAAACATAACACAATTTCACATAATTAATTGATTGATTGATTGATTGAGTTCTTGATGATAAATTATGTGTTTGTTCTGCAGGAGTTTCCAGTCCCTATGGAAAGTTGAGTGATCTGCTGGTGTCTCTTGTCTGGTTCTGATCCATCTTGCCGTTCAAAAACAGTGAGTCTGGAGAAGAGCTATGCTCTCACACACACACTGGAAAATTTTTAAGTTTTATGTGATTGTAACGGAGTTCGTGGATGGAAGGAAGGAGGCGGGAACCGGCGAACATTCAACAACTTTTATTAAATAAACAAAACGAAAGTAAACCGCGGGCAGCCCCTCACGGACGACTGCCCACACACACATAACAAAACTCATCATAAAATCCAGGCCTGGTCCTCTCTCGTCTTCCGCTGCCTTCGCTCCTCCTTTTATGCTCCCGTCCCTTGGCCGCGAGACGAGACAGGTGTGTCACGCAGCTGGTACTCATTACCACTCGTCACCGGCCCGCTCTCGCGGTCCCTCGCCCCGCTGCTTGCCACACCACAGTGATTATAAAAGAAAATATCTTAGTTACGTATGTAACTGAACCAACAAACTGGGGCTCGCTTTCAAAGACCAATCCACTTTGAATGTAACTAAATATGCTAATGCACATTGGCATACAAGATTTGCATCTGATGCTCCGTCCTAGCCTGGATGCCAGACGAACATAGCCCCGCCCACAACATTTGAGTTCGGGAAGTTCGGTCTTGACTTGATCCGTTGTGGAGCAACTATGCTGGAAGCAGAGCTGTTCGGGCCAATCAAATTGTTAGGGCAGGCTTTATACGATTTTATGTTTAGACTTTTAAAAGGCCTTTGACATGGGTGAGCATAAGTTTATGTTTGAATTTTTGCCTAGATTTGGTTTTGGCTCTACCTTTATCAAAATAGTTCAGACTTTCTACAAAAATATTAACAGCAATGTATCTTTGGTGAATCATGTTTCTCCTTGGTTTATGATTAGTAGGGGCATCAGACAAGGGTGTCCTTTTTTGCCATTTTTGTTTTTTTGTTGGTCACTGATGTTCTCAATATTTGTATTCATCTTTGTGTAAATGTTCAGCGTATTGTAGTAGCTGAACACACTTTCCTAATTAGTCAACTGGCGGAAGACACCTGTCTGAGTCTTCTTAAAAGATAAGAAACAGGTTCCTGTCATTTTGAATTCTTTAATGCTTCTGGTCTCACAGTCAATCGAAATAAAAGTAAAATTATACCTGTTGACAGTCTTGATAAAGATCATATAAAATGTATATTGGTCAAAAGTTCTGTTAGATATTTGGGTATTTTAATAAGTAAATCACCCATGGATAGAGTTGTACATATTTTTTGCAAAGGACAAAAAAAAAAGAAAAAAGAAAAAAAAAAGAACGAATGTCTTCAATTGTTGGCTACAGAGAAATTTAACTATCTATGGTCATGGCTTAATATGTAAAGCTGAAGGCATTTCTAGGATTATTTATCCACCTTTGTCTTTATATGTTAATCTGAAAACCTGTTTGTCTATTGACTCCATACTATTTAATCTGTTATGGGTTTACATACCTAAATAGATTTTTGAAAAATGTGGGGATTACATTTCTTATTGTCCTGCGATTTTAAATGTAACAAACTTCTGGTCAGACTTGCTCATTTTCACAAGCAATCCTTTGAAGCCTGTAAGCTTGCCCTTTGCCACACTTTTTCTCCTCCTATGAGTATTATATTGAACAATCAGAATGTGCTGCACAGAGGAAAATCAATTTTTCTTTAGAATTGGTAAGACACAGGTGTATTTTTTGTTTTGGATTTGTTGAAAGAGGATGGCTGCTTTTATTCCTCCTGAATGTACTGCCATTTTTGGAGTAGATTCCTCGCCTAAGGTTTATGAATGGGTTTCTAACTCTATTTCACCTAAACTGTTGCATGTGTTTAGGTCATACTGTAGTTACAGAGTATCAGTCTGTGAAATGCCACAATTATCCATAGGAGGATTGGAGCTTTCCAATGTCAAATATAATTTTTTTGTGATTAGAAGAATCCTTATTAGGAAAATTAATAAGTTTCTGTTACCTAACAAGTTAAAAGAACTTCAATATAAAATTCTAAAAGTTTATTTTAGTTGGACATCTTTTCACATTCTGTAATTTTAATCTTAAAAAAAGACCACATTTGTTTTTTGAATGTGATTTATGCTAAGGAGTTCTGGAAAGAAGTGTCTTGGCTTAGTTTTTCTGCTTATAGCAAACTTTTTATTTTTGAATTAATGAATGCACTGTTTTTGATTTGGGACTCAAAAGGAGATAGACGATAGCAAATGTCATCATCATACATGTAAATTCACTGATTCTAAGCCCAATTTTAGGCTTTTCTGTGTTGATTTAAAGTTCTTTAAGTTCTTTAAAGTACTTTTCATACCCTTCCCACAGATAAAAAATGTCAACAGTCATGGTTGATGTTTATTATAATTGGATACCGCAACAATTTAATTCAAAATCGTTGGTTTGTTCGCCCCATTTCACTGCGGACAGTTTTTCTCACCTGGACAATGTCAAGCAAGCTTCGCTCAGCATCTAAACCTGAAGCAAGGGGAAATTCCAACTATATTCCTGCAAGCAGTAAGTAGTGATTTATCCACTTATTGACTGTTTAAACAATGTCTGATTAAATTGAAAGTTTCTTAGAGAGACCGCATTGTCTAGATAATGCAAGATGCTTACAGTTACAACAGGAAACACCATACCAAACAAAAGTACCATACCAAACTAAATAGTGTGTCTAATGACAAAGGGTAATATTATTTTGTATTACAAAATACAACGGTAGATACGTCATAGGCTACTACGTTAGTTTAGTTGCTTACAGATTGCTCACTCGAACAAAATGCACTGGTTTTGGTTTTGTCAGGGGGAGAAGAAGCGCCAGCGTTTGTGCTTGCGGTTGCCAGATTTCAGGCATTTAAATCCCCCAATCAAAGCTTTTCTGTGAAAAGAACACGTATGCTATCCGGTGTTTTACCTAAACATGTGCAATCTGGCAACCATATGTACGATCTGAACGATCTTTGATGATCTTAAAACACCAATAAACAAGTAAAGTTAAGCTGCATTTTATCAAATCTCCATTTGAGATGTTCTGCTTAAAGTGTCATTCAGTCGGTCTGTGTTCAGTCAGGACGGTCAGGACTCACGAGCCGCTTTGCTAAACAACTGAACAGCTGTGAGCTGCTGAAATAAGCCAATCAGAGCAGAGCTCAACAATAATATTTATGACCCTTCCAAATAAGGCAGAAGCATTGCATATAGGGACAATTTATAGGGTTATAAATGGACCTGTGAAACCGTATCTGGACAATTTTTGCCCTTAAATAAGCCACACACCCTCTATGTAGATATCAGAGAACTATTTAACATATTGTTTCAAATCATTCTAGGGCACCTTTAAGAACGTGCATGGAAACGCACCCATTGTTAAGGTAGGCAGGTTTTTTGCATTTATTTTAATTCCACCGGTATGCTTGTTGAGTTTCGTTGTCCACCGGTATGCTTGTTGTGACTAATCACATCTACATTTTTCAGTTGGCCGAACTGAAATTCTGTGAATTGATGCAGAGAACATGCCTCTAAAATGGACATAGATGTGATAAATCAACCTTCAACATCTCATTTGTCAAGACCAGGTAAAAGATATGTGTGCATCGATTATAGTAAAGTTATAGGGCAGTGGTGTTGCCATCAGTCTTGTGTTATCTATTGTTGAAAGTTTTAAGGAGTATGTTGATGAAGTTCATGCAAGTCTTAAAGAACAAGTGCTAAGTGCAGTGCCTCCTGACAATCCATGCAGAAATGCAATTGAAGAGATATTCAGCAAATTCAATCTATTCAGTGACTTAAAATGTTAGTTCACCCAAAAATGAAAATTATGTCATTAAAGGGATCCCATGGTGTTGAGACTTGTATGGCTTAATATAACATAAATGATGTCTCTTACTGAATTATGTAGTAGAAAACCCATGAAAGATCTACGTTATTTAAAAAATCGATTTTATATTTGGACCATGGGCGGCGCCATTTTGTTTGCGTTCTAGGTTGATGACGTAGAGTGGTTGAACTCCTCAATCAGCTGGCGTTACCCGTTGCTATTTTTACCACAACGCAACTCGAAAATTGTTTCAGAGTTAAACAAAACAAATGAATTGCTTTGTAATTGTACTTAAAACACACTCAAACATACATGTGCAAACAAACTCACCTACACAAGTCACAAACAGATCGGCGGGCGCGCACACACACACTGACAGACTGCTCTGTCTCAATCCCATGCATCATCACCAAAACATCCTGCCTCTCTTCCTCACGTTACTTTATCCCATCGTCCTACCTAGATATTTCCCTCTGCTGGTCACATTAGGCATTACAGTTAATCTACTATCAACAGTCTATCTAGGATATCAACACAGGGAATAGATTGAGGGTTATGTATGCGCGCACGCAGTGCGTGCGTGTGTGTGTGTGTGTGTGTGTGTGTGTGTGTGTTCGCGCCGATCTGTTGGGGTGTGTGTGTGTGTGTGTGTGTGTTCGCGCCGATCTGTTGGGGTGTGTGTGAGTCTGTGTGAGCGAGAGAGTTTGTGTGCACATGTATGTTTGAGTGCGTGAAGTCGGACAGCTGTTTGTAAATCGGCTTTACACTCGTTATTGCGGTGGAACGTGAGACTGAATGACTGCACTCGAACATGTCCACTATGGTGTCAGACAACACTACAAATGTCCGTCCCTTCAAATAATGCGCTATTTAAGGGTATAGGGTCGATTTCAGATTCAGCCCCTGTCGTGGAGACTGAGCAGCCCAACATCTCGATTGAAACAGAGCCTGTCGTGTGCGCGCCCGCCGATCTGTTTGTGACTTGTGTAGGTGAGTTTGTGTGCACATTTATGTTTGAGTGTGTTTTAAGTATAATTACAAAGGAATTCATTGGTTTTGTTTAACTCTGAAACAATTTTCGAGTTGAGTTGTGGTAAAAATAGCTACGGGTAATGCCAGCTGATTGAGGAGTTCAACCACTCTACGTCATCAACCTAGACCGCAAACAAAATGGCGCCGCCCATGGTCCAAATATAAAATCGATTTTTAAAATAACGTAGATGGTTTCCCTTTCATGGGTTTTCTACTACATAATTCAGTAAGAGACATCATTTATGTTATATTAAGCCATACAAGTCTCAACACCAGGGGATCCCTTTAATGACTCGCCCTAATGTGGTTCCACACCCGTAAGACCTCCGTTTCATCTTCAGTATGCACACTGTACTGTCCATGTCCAGAAAGGGAATAAAACAAAAATTTGAACGGTTTTTAATCAGAGTATTGATTCCTGATTCGGACCCTCCAACCCTGCCATCTAAACCACTGAAAACGACATTGCGTTGAAATGGCATGGCAAATGCGGCAGCAGGTCAGGCTGGTGCTGCACTGCATACGATGACTCCCAGTGCTCCAAGCTTACCAGGAAGACCTGCTGAAGGACTTGAACCAGGGCCAGGGTCTTTCTCCTGATGCAGTCTCCAAGCTGTACCACACCACAGATTGCTGCCGTGGTCGGGAGATCGATGGAGAGACATCTATGGGTGAACTTGGCGAGCATCAGGGAGAAAGTAAAATCCTTTATCCTTGCTGCTCCTCTCAACTGTTTGGCACATCCGTCGAGGCGGTGGTCGGGAAGTTTGCACTTGGCTCGTTTAGTACTTTAGGTACTTTAGGTCTGAGCCTGCACCCAGACAGTCAGGTGGTCCTGGCCCATCTCGGTTTGAGGATCTAAGTCAGGACCAGAGAGAGAGCGTCACCACTCATGCACCACCTCTGGCAATGAGCAGGATGCAGAGACGGCGTGAATCGAGGCGGAAAAAGTAGGACCTCAGGGAGGTAATACAGTACAAACATGACCGGAGGTTTGGGTCTGGTGGAGGCAGATGACATTGCCTCCCTCTCTGAGGGTTATATTAACAACTACCCTCTCTTTCTGCCTTCCCCCTCCTCTTTTAAAAGAAAACATCAGGACCTGGGCTGGACCAATAATATTGCTTTACATATTTTATTAAATATACTTCCTTCTGGTTATTAAAAGTGATTTACATATACACTTGTGTTAACCACATATACACTTTACACTTTAATGAATCTCCTCAACCACCACCAATGTGCAGCACTACCTGGATGATACGACGGCAGCCATTTTGCGCCAGAACACCCAGCACACCCCAGCTGATTTGTGGAGAGGAGACAGTGTGATGAAACCGATCAGTATGTGGGGAAGATTAGGAGGCCATGATGGACAGAGGCCAATGGCGAAATTTGGCCAGGATGCCGAGAATACACCCCTATTCTTTTTCAGGACATCCTGAGATTTTTAAAGACCACAGAGAGTCAGGACCTCGGTTTAAAATCTCATCTGAAGGACGGTGCTTGTTACAGTACAGTGCCCCCATCACTATACTGGGGTGTTAGGACCCACACAGACCAAAGTGTGAGTGCCCCCTGCTGGCCTCACTAACACCTCTACCAGCAGCAGCCTACCCTACCCAGATAGCATTTAACCATTCAAACAGTTTTGAGCCAGTGTTGATGCTTCAACGCCAATTACATTGAATAAATGTTACAAAGTTATGTTGCTTTAGCATCACTCTTGCACCCTCAGTGAATGTTAAAACAATACTGAGATTTTGACCACAAAAAATGGTGATAATATTGATTCAACATTACAAAGTGATGTTTTCAACATCCCTTTTGAAATAATGTTAAGATTGCAACCATAAATCAATGTTAATATCATTGATTGAACATTATAGAATATTTTTTTCAACATTACTTGCATCACACACACTCAGTTACTGTTGAATCAATGGTGAAATAAAAATGAATGGTAATGCTATAATCAACATGAAACTATGATGGATTGTACATAACTGTTTTTGAATCAACACTGAAATTAAGAAAAATAATCTTTGGTAATTGTTGCTAAGTTGGTTGGTTAACATAAAAATCATCACAAACATCATCGCAAATCACACAAATTTTGCTTGGGCACAATGCAGATTTGCTTAATAAAAGACAACACACACACACACACACACACACACACACACACACACACACACAAACACACACACACACACACACACGACAACACGTATTGTTTGATTAATATTACTGTGATGTGGATTCTAGATCACTTTTATTGATACAGTCAGTATCAATGCAAATCAAATGCAAATAACAAGCAAACAAAATAAAGGAACACAGAAATAATAAGGTAGATAAGGTCAATTGTACAAGAGAAGTCATGTATTGAGAAGTAGCCTATACATGCTAAACCAAAATGAGAGTACCAATCACTGTTCAATTTCAAACTACAATAGATGATTTTCAACAATTTTCAAGATTCAACAAGATCTTTTCAACAGACTTGTTAAACTCATGAAGGCCCATTCCTAAACCATGCTCCCAGTGGATTAGAGCAAACCAGGTAAAGGAATTTCGTGGTTTCGTGGCCCATCGTGGTTTGAAAACACCTCATTGATTGGGAAACACCCACTAGTGTTACTAGTGATACACACCTGCATGAGCTTGTGCTCATCAACTACAAATCACTGTTAGCTCAATGTCTCTGTCTTCACCCATGTGTGCTGTTGACTTTCATCACAGTTTCAATGCTGATCCAACACACTTTAAACATTGAAATGTCAATCTCAACCAAAATGATGGCTTGGATCAAAACTCAACATTGTATCAATGTTACCATGCTGTCTGGGTTGTTTTCTCAGGAGGTCTACCATTCAGGTACTGACCAGGCTCAACCCTTAGCTTTTCGGTGGGAAACCAGTCTTAGGCTACAGATGGCTGCTGGTTATAATGATGAAATGAATGTTCTGCCGGTCTGGCTATGGTCTTTTGTTAATAAATACCAAAAATCATGGCAGGAGTTTGGGTAAAGGCTTCCACTCACCGGATACAGGTAAGAGCTGTTTATATCTCCTCTTAATAATGTGTGAATTTTTTTTTGTTTTTGTTTTTGTAAAGATTTCAGTTCCCTGTAACTTTGTATTTAACTATAGCAGAGTTGTTAGTTTTTTCGTCTCCTCTACCTAACACGAGGAGGTGAGAATGTAATTAGTTCCATCTGGCCTTTATGAAGTGCTAAGGATGTTTACTGCGCTATTTTTTGTCTAGCTTCTACCACAGTTTTTGTAACCAGGAATGTGGTTCTGAATTAGGCCAGAGGTGTCAAAAAGTACTCTCATTCATCACTCAAGTGGAAGTATAGATACTAGGGTTTAAAATACTTCTGTAGAAGTTGAAGTATCAACTCAAGCTTTTTACTTAAGTAAAAGTGTAAAAGTACTGGTTTCAAAACTACTTAAAGTATAAAAGTAAAAGTAATGTAAGGGAAAAATGCCATTAAAGACAAAAGCTTAGGCCACACCACAGGGGCCTATAGTGCACTACCCCACCTCATCAAAAAACATTTTTCTAAAGGCCATACTGACTATAATGTTATATTAAAATGTTAATGTTGAAAAATTGGGATGCACTAGACTACCTGTTTCAGTCGCATATAGACCCATTGAAAATGAATGAGTAGCCTAGGCTAAAGCAAGCCAACACGCAAACAGCCATAGTGAAACAAGGTCTTAAGCCCTATTCGGACTGGATTAGTTTAACATGGGGACATGGGGGTAAAGTCATTTTACCTCAGGACGTCTGTAATATTAATGGCCAATTCGCACGGGATAAGACATCTCAGTAAAACTAGCAGAAGTGGGAGGAGTAACTCGCTTTACGCACCTCCTTGACGTCATGTGCGTATGACGTTACCGTTATAACGTGAGCAAACACAACCTGAGCGCCAGTCTGAACTCCGTCTCCAATATATATGTGTTTTAATAAACAGTTAGGTCCAGTCTAACGATTATGATTGGATTATGTTGGTAATAGACACTTTCCTAGAGCTAAAATGTGTTCCTCTAATAAGTGCTTTTGATCTTCTTTTTGCTTTAAATGATATGCGGAAAATACTGGACATTTTCCACAGATTTGTCCCACCACCTACAACGCAACTGAATGCTTCAAGCGCCTCCATGGTCGCAAAAAGTGCTCTTTTTTTAACTTTTAAACAGGAAATGACGGAATTTTACCATACATTTTTACAGCAGGTCTATTCGAACGGGATTAGTATTACCTGAGGTAATTTTTCCGGACCTTTTTACAGAAGGTAAAAGTCTCGGTAATCTTTACTGACATTCTCCGTAATGATTACCGAGATGGCACATTCGGACGGGACTAAAATCACCGAGAACCTCTGGTAATAATTACTTTACCCCCACGTCCCCATGTTAATCTAATCCTGTCCGAATAGGGCTTTAGATGCTCAAAAACACATGGCGTGCGTCTCGAATCAGCTCGATCCCTAGTTTGGTAGTCAGGGCACTGATCAGGACACAAGTCAATGGGCTGATCCCTGATCAGTACCCTGACTACTGAACTAGGGATCTGATTGAGACGCATCCATAATTATTTTCAATAAAATGAATGAGACTAAATTATCTTTCCAGTGCTTGGCTCGCTTTTTCTTATATTGCAGTCTTTGATCTTGAAATGAGCTGATGATGAATAAAATGCAGCTGATATCTGTTGCTTTCGTTGATGTGAACTCGCGCATCGATTTATAGCTATTCATTTCGCGCAGAGGTGTAAGGTAAGACAACCTTTTTTATTATTATTTGTTTAGATTGTGTAGCATGTTTAGTTTGCGAGCGCCGTTAACTCCCTGTCGGCCGCTGACCACTTTAAAAAAAATAAAAACTTAAATTTAACAAACAAACAAAAATTATCCAAACATTTTTCTAAATTAACTTAACAAAATTTAACTACTTTGACATTAAAAAACAAAGCTGAACTATTTAAATGACTGCAGCAGTGTGTCATAAGGATGATTCAAAAAAGAAACTAAACACTAGCTCCAGTCGGACTCGGGCCGGGCTAGGGCCAGGAATTGAGGCCTGTGCAGGGCTCAAAGCTCACCAAAACCCACCCACTCCAAAAAACAAAACAAAAACCGGCCAAAACTTTAACTGACAAAATAATGTGATTAGTTTTATTGAATAAGCCACTTTAAGTGCAAACAGTGCGCAATATACGAGATTGGAAAAAGCACGTAATTAACAGGCATTTCACACATTAATAACACACCACTGCCAAAATGCGGAATTCATTGATACTGTACAATAATCCGCCAACAAAAAAATAACAATGCGCTTAGCTTTGCTCTGACAAAACTACAGTACACTTGTGAAGTTCATAGAACGTGCACTTCGTCCAGTCAAAACTGATTCATCATTGATTCAAACCTCTTTCAGCAGCTGTTGGGGTTGCTGGTTGCAGATGTCCTGAGTGTGTATATTATGATGGACAGGAATCATGATTAGCTATATTTATAGAGTCTTCGAGTCACAGGTGTAATCCACGTTTTAGAGTTGGTTCCACTCTACCACTCCTTACTATAGAAACAGCTTATGTATGCCGCTTTAGCATAGCGATCACTTGAATATACAGCAACGATGAGCTATCGTGCTAAAAACCTGGCTGTCATGAATGGGCACGTCTGCCTGCTGATCGCTGATTGGCTGAAAGTGTGAGCTTGTCTGCTGGAACCCGCCCAATCTGGCAACACTCTGTGTGATTTGTACTTTGAATCATGTGCAAGCTCGATGGATCGCGTAGTAACCAATAGGGTGTTGGAATGGTATATGTTTACACTTTTCATCCAACCACAATCAAATTCACACTATCCGGGTGACACGATTCATCAGCATAGTTTTTTTTTTTTTTTTTAAACGAACTGAAATGAAAGAGGAGTAATGAGGCTATTTTTAAAAAGTAAGGAGTAGAAAGTACAGATAATTGCGTGAAAATGTAAGGAGTAGAAGTAAAAAGTAAGCTGAAAAATAATTACTCCAGTAAAGTATAGATACCCAAAATTTCTACTTAAGTAAGGTAACAAAGTATTTGTACTTTGTTACTTGACACCTCTGTAGACACCAAACTTTTACAGAGCGTTGTAATAGGCTATTAGGTTTGAACTTATTGGTCCTGTGGTTTTTTTAGTGACTTTCAGTATAAGGATATGAGACAGCTCAACACGTTGCAAATTAAGAAAGCACCAGCAAATAAAGAAAACATCTTCATCCGTTTGACAACACGTGCACTGCAAATCCTCACAACACATACAAATACAAAAACGCGCTGCAAATCATCACAACACATACAAATACAAAAACTGACCTGAAAGGTGAGTTTTTTTTGTTTTGTTTACTTTTATATCATGATGGTATAATTGCTTAGTCGTTTGGATATTGTTGGCCTAAATATAATGTTACACTGTATAAAAAAGACCAGGCAATCATACGTTCCGGATGTTTAAACAAACAAAACAAAAAACGTACCTTTCAGGTCAGTGACAACAACACTGGTGACAGGCGAGTAAACAATAAGCAGGCCCCAGTAGGGGTTCGTCACTCAAAGGAGTCCCCTTAAAACATTTCCGTTGTGGTCTGTAATTTGCAGCGCGTTTTTGTATTTGTATGTGTTGTGAGGATTTGCAGCGCGTTTTTGTATTTGCATGTGTTGTGGGGATTTGCAGCGCGTTTTTGTATTTGTATGTGTTGTGAGGATTTGCAGCGCGTTTATGTATTTGTATGTGTTGTGAGGATTTGCAGCGTGTTTTTGTATTTGTATGTGTTTTGAGGATTTGCACCGTGTTTTTGTATTTGTATGTGTTGTGGGGATTTGCAGCGTGTTTTTGTATTTGTATGTGTTGTGAGGATTTGCAGCGCGTTTTTGTATTTGTATGTGTTTTGAGGATTTGCACCGTGTTTTTGTATTTGTATGTGTTGTGGGGATTTGCAGCGTGTTTTTGTATTTGTATGTGTTGTGAGGATTTGCAGCGCGTTTTTGTATTTATGTGTTGTGAGGATTTATAGCGCGGTTTTTGTATTTGTATGTGTTGTGAGGATTTGCAGCGCGTTTTTTGTATTTGCATGTGTTGTGAGGATTTGCAGTGTGTTTTTGTATTTGTATGTGTTGTGAGGATTTGCAGTGTGTTTTTGTATTTGTATGTGTTGTGAGGATTTGCAGTGCGTTTTTGTATTTGTATGTGTTGTGAGGATTTGCAGAGTGTTTTTGTATTTGTATGTGTTGTGAGGATTTGCACCGTGTTTTTGTATTTGTATGTGTTGTGAGGATTTGCAGCGCGTTTTTGTATGTGTTGTGAGGATTTATAGCGCGTTTTTTGTATTTGTATGTGTTGTGAGGATTTGCAGCGCGTTTTTTGTATTTGCATGTGTTGTGAGGATTTGCAGTGTGTTTTTGTATTTGTATGTGTTGTGAGGATTTATAGTGCGTTTTTGTATTTGTATGTGTTGTGAGGATTTGCAGCGCGTTTCTGTATTTGTATGTGTTGTGAGGATTTGCAGCGTGTTTTTGTATTTGTATGTGTTGTGAGGATTTGCAGCGTGTTTTTGTATTTGTATGTGTTGTGAGGATTTGCAGCGTGTTTTTGTATTTGTATGTGTTGTGAGGATTTGCAGCGTGTTTTTGTATTTGCATGTGTTGTGAGGATTTGCAGCTCGTTTTTGTATTTGTATGTGTTGTGAGGATTTGCAGTGCGTTTTTGTATTTGTATGTGTTGTGAGGATTTGCAGCGTGTTTTTGTATTTGTATGTGTTGTGAGGATTTGCAGTAAGTTTTTGTATTTGTATGTGTTGTGAGGATTTGCAGCGCCTTTTTGTATTTGTATGTGTTGTGAGGATTTGCAGCGCCTTTTTGTATTTGTATGTGTTGTTAGGATTTGCAGCGCCTTTTTGTATTTGTATGTGTTGTGAGGATTTGCAGCGCCTTTTTGTATTTGTATGTGTTGTGAGGATTTGCAGCGCCTTTTTGTATTTGTATGTGTTGTGAGGATTTGCAGCGCCTTTTTGTATTTGTATGTGTTGTGAGGATTTGCAGCGCCTTTTTGTATTTGTATGTGTCGTGAGGATTTGCAGCGCCTTTTTGTATTTGTAAGTGTTGTTAGGATTTGCAGCGCCTTTTTGTATTTGTATGTGTTGTGAGGATTTGTAGCGCATTTTTGTATTTGTATGTGTTGTGAGGATTTGCAGCGCGGTTTTGTATTTGTATGTGTCGTGAGGATTTGCAGCGTGTTTTTGTATTTGTATGTGTTGTGAACTTTTGCAGCTCGTTTTTATATTTGCATGTGTTGTCAGGATTTGCATCGCGTTTTTGTATTTGTATGTGAGGATTTGCAGCGCGTTTTTGTATTTGTATGTGTTGTGAACATTTGCAGCTCGTTTTTGTATTTGTATGTGTTGTGAGGATTTGGAGCACGTTTTTTGTATTTGTATGTGTTGTGAGGATTTGCAGCGCGTTTTTGTATTTGTATGTGTTGTGAGGATTTGCAGCGCGTTTTTGTATTTGTATGTGTTTTGAGGATTTGCAGCGCGTTTTTGTATTTGTATGTGTTGTGAGGATTTGCAGCGCGTTTTTGTATTTGCATGTGTTGTGGGGATTTGCAGCGCGTTTTTGTATTTGCATGTGTTGTGGGGATTTGCAGCGCGTTTTTGTATTTGTATGTGTTGTGAGGATTTGCAGCGCGTTTTTGTATTTGTATGTGTTGTGAGGTTTTGCAGCGCGTTTTTGTATTTGTATGTGTTGTGGGGATTTGCAGCGCGTTTTTGTATTTGTATGTGTTGTGAGGATTTGCAGCGCGTTTTTGTATTTGTATGTGTTGTGAACTTTTGCTGCGCGTTTTTGTATTTGTATGTGTTGTGAGGATTTGCTGCGCGTTTTTGTATTTGCATGTGTTGTGAGGATTTGCAGCGCGTTTTTGTATTTGCATGTGTTGTGAGGATTTGCAGCGCGTTTTTGTATTTGTATGTGTTGTGAGGATTTGCAGCGCGTTTTTGTATTTGTATGTGTTGTGAACTTTTGCTGCGCGTTTTTGTATTTGTATGTGTTGTGAGGATTTGCAGCGCGTTTTTGTATTTGCATGTGTTGTGAGGATTTGCAGCGCGTTTTTGTATTTGCATGTGTTGTGAGGATTTGCAGCGCGTTTTTGTATTTGCATGTGTTGTGAGGATTTGCAGCGCGTTTTTGTATTTGCATGTGTTGTGAGGATTTGCAGCGCGTTTTTGTATTTGCATGTGTTGTGAGGATTTGCAGCGCGTTTTTGTATTTGCATGTGTTGTGAGGATTTGCAGCGCGTTTTTGTATTTGTATGTGTTGTGAGGATTTGCAGCGCGTTTTTGTATTTGCATGTGTTGTGAGGATTTGCACCGCGTTTTTGTATTTGTATGTGTTGTGAACTTTTGCAGCTCGTTTTTGTATTTGTATGTGTTGTGAGGATTTGCAGCGTGTTTTTGTATTTGTGTGCGTTGTGAGGATTTGCAGCGCGTTTTTGTATTTGTATGTGTCGTGAGGATTTGCAGCACGTTTTTGTATTTGTATGTGTTGTGAACTTTTGCAGCGCATTTTTGTATTTCTATGTGTTGTGAGGATTTGCAGCGCATTTTTGTATTTCTATGTGTTGTGAGGATTTGCAGCGCCTTTTTGTATTTGAATGCGTTGTGAGGATTTGCAGTGCGTTTTTGTATTTGTATGTGTTGTGAGGATTTGCAGCGCCTTTTTGTATTTGTATGTGTCGTGAGGATTTGCAGCACGTTTTTGTATTTGTATGTGTTGTGAACTTTTGCAGCGCATTTTTGTATTTCTATGTGTTGTGAGGATTTGCAGCGCATTTTTGTATTTCTATGTGTTGTGAGGATTTGCAGCGCCTTTTTGTATTTGTATGTGTTGTGAGGATTTGCAGCACCTTTTTGTATTTGAATGTGTTGTGAGGATTTGCAGTGCGTTTTTGTATTTGTATGTGTTGTGAGGATTTGCAGCGCCTTTTTGTATTTGTATGTGTTGTGAGGATTTGCAGCACCTTTTTGTATTTGTATGTTTTGTGAGGATTTGCAGCGCCTTTTTGTATTTGTATGTGTTTTGAGGATTTGCAGCGCCTTTTTGTATTTGTATGTGTTGTGAGGATTTGCAGCGCCTTTTTGTATTTGTATGTGTTGTGAGGATTTGCAGCGCGTTTTTGTATTTGTATGTGTTGTGAGGATTTGCAGCACCTTTTTGTATTTGTATGTTTTGTGAGGATTTGCAGCGCCTTTTTGTATTTGTATGTGTTTTGAGGATTTGCAGCGCCTTTTTGTATTTGTATGTGTTGTGAGGATTTGCAGCGCCTTTTTGTATTTGTATGTGTTGTGAGGATTTGCAGCACCTTTTTGTATTTGTATGTGTTGTGAGGATTTGCAGCGCCTTTTTGTATTTGTATGTGTTGTGAGGATTTGCAGCGCGGTTTTGTATTTGTATGTGTCGTGAGGATTTGCAGCGTGTTTTTGTATTTGTATGTGTTGTGAACTTTTGCAGCTCGTTTTTATATTTGCATGTGTTGTGAGGATTTGCAGCGTGTTTTTGTAATTGTATGTGTTGTGAACTTTTGCAGCTCGTTTTTATATTTGTATGTGTCGTGAGGATTTGCAGCGCATTTTTGTATTTGTGTTGTGAACTTTTGCAGCGCATTTTTATATTTGTATGTGTTGTGAGGATTTGCAGCGCGTTTTTGTATTTGTATGGGTTGTGAGGATTTGCACCGCGTTTTTGTATTTGTATGTGTTGTGAGGATTTGCAGCGTGTTTTTGTATTTGTATGTGTCGTGAACTTTTGCAGCGCGTTTTTGTATTTGTATGTGTCGTGAACTTTTGCAGCGCATTTTTGTATTTGTATGTGTCGTGAGGATTTGCAGCGCGTTTTTGTATTTGTATGTGTTGTGAGGATTTGCAGCGCGGTTTTGTATTTGTATGTGTCGTGAGGATTTGCAGCGTGTTTTTGTATGTGTTGTGAACTTTTGCAGCTCGTTTTTATATTTGCATGTGTTGTCAGGATTTGCAGCGCGTTTTTGTATTTGTATGTGAGGATTTGCAGCGCGTTTTTGTATTTGTATGTGTTGTGAACATTTGCAGCTCGTTTTTGTATTTGTATGTGTTGTGAGGATTTGGAGCACGTTTTTTGTATTTGTATGTGTTGTGAGGATTTGCAGCGCGTTTTTGTATTTGTATGTGTTGTGAGGATTTGCAGCGCGTTTTTGTATTTGTATGTGTTGTGAGGATTTGCAGCGCGTTTTTGTATTTGCATGTGTTGTGGGGATTTGCAGCGCGTTTTTGTATTTGCATGTGTTGTGGGGATTTGCAGCGCGTTTTTGTATTTGTATGTGTTGTGAGGATTTGCAGCGCGTTTTTGTATTTGTATGTGTTGTGAGGTTTTGCAGCGCGTTTTTGTATTTGTATGTGTTGTGGGGATTTGCAGCGCGTTTTTGTATTTGTATGTGTTGTGAGGATTTGCAGCGCGTTTTTGTATTTGTATGTGTTGTGAACTTTTGCTGCGCGTTTTTGTATTTGTATGTGTTGTGAGGATTTGCTGCGCGTTTTTGTATTTGCATGTGTTGTGAGGATTTGCAGCGCGTTTTTGTATTTGCATGTGTTGTGAGGATTTGCAGCGCGTTTTTGTATTTGTATGTGTTGTGAGGATTTGCAGCGCGTTTTTGTATTTGTATGTGTTGTGAACTTTTGCTGCGCGTTTTTGTATTTGTATGTGTTGTGAGGATTTGCAGCGCGTTTTTGTATTTGCATGTGTTGTGAGGATTTGCAGCGCGTTTTTGTATTTGCATGTGTTGTGAGGATTTGCAGCGCGTTTTTGTATTTGCATGTGTTGTGAGGATTTGCAGCGCGTTTTTGTATTTGCATGTGTTGTGAGGATTTGCAGCGCGTTTTTGTATTTGCATGTGTTGTGAGGATTTGCAGCGCGTTTTTGTATTTGTATGTGTTGTGAGGATTTGCAGCGCGTTTTTGTATTTGCATGTGTTGTGAGGATTTGCACCGCGTTTTTGTATTTGTATGTGTTGTGAACTTTTGCAGCTCGTTTTTGTATTTGTATGTGTTGTGAGGATTTGCAGCGCGTTTTTGTATTTGTATGTGTTGTGAGGATTTGCAGCGCCTTTTTGTATTTGTATGTGTTGTGAGGATTTGCAGCACCTTTTTGTATTTGAATGTGTTGTGAGGATTTGCAGTGCGTTTTTGTATTTGTATGTGTTGTGAGGATTTGCAGCGCCTTTTTGTATTTGTATGTGTTGTGAGGATTTGCAGCACCTTTTTGTATTTGTATGTTTTGTGAGGATTTGCAGCGCCTTTTTGTATTTGTATGTGTTTTGAGGATTTGCAGCGCCTTTTTGTATTTGTATGTGTTGTGAGGATTTGCAGCGCCTTTTTGTATTTGTATGTGTTGTGAGGATTTGCAGCGCGTTTTTGTATTTGCATGTGTTGTGAGGATTTGCAGCGTGTTTTTGTATTTGTATGTGTTGTGAGGATTTGCAGCGCGTTTTTGTATTTGTATGTGTTGTGAGGATTTGCAGTGCGTTTTTGTATTTGTATGCGTTGTGAGGATTTGCAGCTCGTTTTTGTATTTGTATGCGTTGTGAGGATTTGCAGCGCGTTTTTGTATTTGTATGCGTTGTGAGGAATTGCAGCGCGTTTTTGTATTTGTATGCGTTGTGAGGATTTGCTGCGCGTTTTTGTATTTGCATGTGTTGTGAGGATTTGCAGCGCGTTTTTGTATTTGCATGTGTTGTGAGGATTTGCAGCGCGTTTTTGTATTTGCATGTGTTGTGAGGATTTGCAGCGCGTTTTTGTATTTGTATGTGTTGTGAGGATTTGCTGCGCGTGTTTGTATTTGTGTGTTGTGAGGATTTGCAGCGCGTTTTTGTATTTGCATGTGTTGTGAGGATTTGCAGCGTGTTTTTGTATTTGTATGTGTTGTGAGGATTTATAGTGCGTTTTTGTATTTGTATGTGTTGTGAGGATTTGCAGCGTGTTTTTGTATTTGTATGTGTTGTGAGGATTTGCAGCGCGTTTTTTGTATTTGCATGTGTTGTGAGGATTTGCAGCGCGTTTTTGTATTTGTATGTGTTGTGAGGATTTGCAGTGCGTTTTTGTATTTGTATGTGTTGTGAGGATTTGCAGCTCGTTTTTGTATTTGTATGCGTTGTGAGGATTTGCAGCGCGTTTTTGTATTTGTATGCGTTGTGAGGATTTGCAGCGTGTTTTTGTATTTGTGTGCGTTGTGAGGATTTGCAGCGCGTTTTTGTATTTGTATGTGTCGTGAGGATTTGCAGCACGTTTTTGTATTTGTATGTGTTGTGAACTTTTGCAGCGCATTTTTGTATTTGTATGTTTTGTGAGGATTTGCAGCGCCTTTTTGTATTTGTATGTGTCGTGAGGATTTGCAGCACGTTTTTGTATTTGTATGTGTTGTGAACTTTTGCAGCACCTTTTTGTATTTGTATGTTTTGTGAGGATTTGCAGCGCCTTTTTGTATTTGTATGTGTTTTGAGGATTTGCAGCGCCTTTTTGTATTTGTATGTGTTGTGAGGATTTGCAGCGCCTTTTTGTATTTGTATGTGTTGTGAGGATTTGCAGCTCGTTTTTGTATTTGTATGCGTTGTGAGGATTTGCAGCGCGTTTTTGTATTTGTATGCGTTGTGAGGATTTGCAGCGTGTTTTTGTATTTGTGTGCGTTGTGAGGATTTGCAGCGCGTTTTTGTATTTGTATGTGTCGTGAGGATTTGCAGCACGTTTTTGTATTTGTATGTGTTGTGAACTTTTGCAGCGCATTTTTGTATTTGTATGTTTTGTGAGGATTTGCAGCGCCTTTTTGTATTTGTATGTGTCGTGAGGATTTGCAGCACGTTTTTGTATTTGTATGTGTTGTGAACTTTTGCAGCACCTTTTTGTATTTGTATGTTTTGTGAGGATTTGCAGCGCCTTTTTGTATTTGTATGTGTTTTGAGGATTTGCAGCGCCTTTTTGTATTTGTATGTGTTGTGAGGATTTGCAGCGCCTTTTTGTATTTGTATGTGTTGTGAGGATTTGCAGCGCGTTTTTGTATTTGTATGTGTTGTGAGGATTTGCAGCACCTTTTTGTATTTGTATGTTTTGTGAGGATTTGCAGCGCCTTTTTGTATTTGTATGTGTTTTGAGGATTTGCAGCGCCTTTTTGTATTTGTATGTGTTGTGAGGATTTGCAGCGCCTTTTTGTATTTGTATGTGTTGTGAGGATTTGCAGCACCTTTTTCTATTTGTATGTGTTGTGAGGATTTGCAGCGCCTTTTTGTATTTGTATGTGTTTTGAGGATTTGCAGCGCATTTTTGTTTTTCTATGTGTTGTGAGGATTTGCAGCGCGGTTTTGTATTTGTATGTGTCGTGAGGATTTGCAGCGCGTTTCTGTATTTGTATGTGTTGTGAGGATTTGCACCGCGTTTTAGTATTTGTATGTGTTGTGAGGATTTGCAGCACGTTTTTGTATTTGTATGTGTTGTGAGGATTTGCAGCACCTTTTTGTATTTGAATGTGTTGTGAGGATTTGCAGCGCGTTTTTGTATTTGTATGTGTTGTGAGGATTTAAAGCGCGTTTTTGTATTTGTATGTGTTGTGAGGATTTGCAGCGCGTTTTTGTATTTGTATGTGTTGTGAGGATTTGCAGCGCGTTTTTGTATTTGTATGTGTTGTGAACTTTTGCAGCTCGTTTTTGTATTTGTATGTGTTGTGAGGATTTGCAGCGTGTTTTTGTATTTGTGTGCGTTGTGAGGATTTGCAGCGCGTTTTTGTATTTGTATGTGTCGTGAGGATTTGCAGCACGTTTTTGTATTTGTATGTGTTGTGAACTTTTGCAGCGCATTTTTGTATTTCTATGTGTTGTGAGGATTTGCAGCGCATTTTTGTATTTCTATGTGTTGTGAGGATTTGCAGCGCCTTTTTGTATTTGAATGCGTTGTGAGGATTTGCAGTGCGTTTTTGTATTTGTATGTGTTGTGAGGATTTGCAGCGCCTTTTTGTATTTGTATGTGTCGTGAGGATTTGCAGCACGTTTTTGTATTTGTATGTGTTGTGAACTTTTGCAGCGCATTTTTGTATTTCTATGTGTTGTGAGGATTTGCAGCGCATTTTTGTATTTCTATGTGTTGTGAGGATTTGCAGCGCCTTTTTGTATTTGTATGTGTTGTGAGGATTTGCAGCACCTTTTTGTATTTGAATGTGTTGTGAGGATTTGCACTGCGTTTTTGTATTTGTATGTGTTGTGAGGATTTGCAGCGCCTTTTTGTATTTGTATGTGTTGTGAGGATTTGCAGCACCTTTTTGTATTTGTATGTTTTGTGAGGATTTGCAGCGCCTTTTTGTATTTGTATGTGTTTTGAGGATTTGCAGCGCCTTTTTGTATTTGTATGTGTTGTGAGGATTTGCAGCGCCTTTTTGTATTTGTATGTGTTGTGAGGATTTGCAGCGCGTTTTTGTATTTGTATGTGTTGTGAGGATTTGCAGCACCTTTTTGTATTTGTATGTTTTGTGAGGATTTGCAGCGCCTTTTTGTATTTGTATGTGTTTTGAGGATTTGCAGCGCCTTTTTGTATTTGTATGTGTTGTGAGGATTTGCAGCGCCTTTTTGTATTTGTATGTGTTGTGAGGATTTGCAGCACCTTTTTGTATTTGTATGTGTTGTGAGGATTTGCAGCGCCTTTTTGTATTTGTATGTGTTGTGAGGATTTGCAGCGCGGTTTTGTATTTGTATGTGTCGTGAGGATTTGCAGCGTGTTTTTGTATTTGTATGTGTTGTGAACTTTTGCAGCTCGTTTTTATATTTGCATGTGTTGTGAGGATTTGCAGCGTGTTTTTGTAATTGTATGTGTTGTGAACTTTTGCAGCTCGTTTTTATATTTGTATGTGTCGTGAGGATTTGCAGCGCATTTTTGTATTTGTGTTGTGAACTTTTGCAGCGCATTTTTATATTTGTATGTGTTGTGAGGATTTGCAGCGCGTTTTTGTATTTGTATGGGTTGTGAGGATTTGCACCGCGTTTTTGTATTTGTATGTGTTGTGAGGATTTGCAGCGTGTTTTTGTATTTGTATGTGTCGTGAACTTTTGCAGCGCGTTTTTGTATTTGTATGTGTCGTGAACTTTTGCAGCGCATTTTTGTATTTGTATGTGTCGTGAGGATTTGCAGCGCGTTTTTGTATTTGTATGTGTTGTGAGGATTTGCAGCGCGGTTTTGTATTTGTATGTGTCGTGAGGATTTGCAGCGTGTTTTTGTATGTGTTGTGAACTTTTGCAGCTCGTTTTTATATTTGCATGTGTTGTCAGGATTTGCAGCGCGTTTTTGTATTTGTATGTGAGGATTTGCAGCGCGTTTTTGTATTTGTATGTGTTGTGAACATTTGCAGCTCGTTTTTGTATTTGTATGTGTTGTGAGGATTTGGAGCACGTTTTTTGTATTTGTATGTGTTGTGAGGATTTGCAACGCGTTTTTGTATTTGTATGTGTTGTGAGGATTTGCAGCGCGTTTTTGTATTTGTATGTGTTGTGAGGATTTGCAGCGCGTTTTTGTATTTGCATGTGTTGTGGGGATTTGCAGCGCGTTTTTGTATTTGCATGTGTTGTGGGGATTTGCAGCGCGTTTTTGTATTTGTATGTGTTGTGAGGATTTGCAGCGCGTTTTTGTATTTGTATGTGTTGTGAGGTTTTGCAGCGCGTTTTTGTATTTGTATGTGTTGTGGGGATTTGCAGCGCGTTTTTGTATTTGTATGTGTTGTGAGGATTTGCAGCGCGTTTTTGTATTTGTATGTGTTGTGAACTTTTGCTGCGCGTTTTTGTATTTGTATGTGTTGTGAGGATTTGCTGCGCGTTTTTGTATTTGCATGTGTTGTGAGGATTTGCAGCGCGTTTTTGTATTTGCATGTGTTGTGAGGATTTGCAGCGCGTTTTTGTATTTGTATGTGTTGTGAGGATTTGCAGCGCGTTTTTGTATTTGTATGTGTTGTGAACTTTTGCTGCGCGTTTTTGTATTTGTATGTGTTGTGAGGATTTGCAGCGCGTTTTTGTATTTGCATGTGTTGTGAGGATTTGCAGCGCGTTTTTGTATTTGCATGTGTTGTGAGGATTTGCAGCGCGTTTTTGTATTTGCATGTGTTGTGAGGATTTGCAGCGCGTTTTTGTATTTGCATGTGTTGTGAGGATTTGCAGCGCGTTTTTGTATTTGCATGTGTTGTGAGGATTTGCAGCGCGTTTTTGTATTTGTATGTGTTGTGAGGATTTGCAGCGCGTTTTTGTATTTGCATGTGTTGTGAGGATTTGCACCGCGTTTTTGTATTTGTATGTGTTGTGAACTTTTGCAGCTCGTTTTTGTATTTGTATGTGTTGTGAGGATTTGCAGCGCGTTTTTGTATTTGTATGTGTTGTGAGGATTTGCAGCGCGTTTTTGTATTTGTATGTGTTGTGAAGATTTGCTGCGCGTTTTTGTATTTGCATGTGTTGTGAGGATTTGCAGCGCGTTTTTGTATTTGCATGTGTTGTGAGGATTTGCAGCGTGTTTTTGTATTTGTATGTGTTGTGAGGATTTGCAGCGCGTTTTTGTATTTGTATGTGTTGTGAGGATTTGCAGTGCGTTTTTGTATTTGTATGCGTTGTGAGGATTTGCAGCTCGTTTTTGTATTTGTATGCGTTGTGAGGATTTGCAGCGCGTTTTTGTATTTGTATGCGTTGTGAGGAATTGCAGCGCGTTTTTGTATTTGTATGCGTTGTGAGGATTTGCTGCGCGTTTTTGTATTTGCATGTGTTGTGAGGATTTGCAGCGCGTT
The DNA here is from genome assembly GCF_024679245.1 of Pseudorasbora parva. NCBI lineage: Eukaryota > Metazoa > Chordata > Actinopteri > Cypriniformes > Gobionidae > Pseudorasbora > Pseudorasbora parva. Next base: position 10,608,734 of record NC_090173.1, on the reverse strand, counting down.
TTTGTATTTGCATGTGTTGTGAGGATTTGCAGCGCGTTTTTGTATTTGCATGTGTTGTGAGGATTTGCAGCGCGTTTTTGTATTTGTATGTGTTGTGAGGATTTGCTGCGCGTGTTTGTATTTGTGTGTTGTGAGGATTTGCAGCGCGTTTTTGTATTTGCATGTGTTGTGAGGATTTGCAGCGTGTTTTTGTATTTGTATGTGTTGTGAGGATTTATAGTGCGTTTTTGTATTTGTATGTGTTGTGAGGATTTGCAGCGTGTTTTTGTATTTGTATGTGTTGTGAGGATTTGCAGCGCGTTTTTTGTATTTGCATGTGTTGTGAGGATTTGCAGCGCGTTTTTGTATTTGTATGTGTTGTGAGGATTTGCAGTGCGTTTTTGTATTTGTATGTGTTGTGAGGATTTGCAGCTCGTTTTTGTATTTGTATGCGTTGTGAGGATTTGCAGCGCGTTTTTGTATTTGTATGCGTTGTGAGGATTTGCAGCGTGTTTTTGTATTTGTGTGCGTTGTGAGGATTTGCAGCGCGTTTTTGTATTTGTATGTGTCGTGAGGATTTGCAGCACGTTTTTGTATTTGTATGTGTTGTGAACTTTTGCAGCGCATTTTTGTATTTGTATGTTTTGTGAGGATTTGCAGCGCCTTTTTGTATTTGTATGTGTCGTGAGGATTTGCAGCACGTTTTTGTATTTGTATGTGTTGTGAACTTTTGCAGCACCTTTTTGTATTTGTATGTTTTGTGAGGATTTGCAGCGCCTTTTTGTATTTGTATGTGTTTTGAGGATTTGCAGCGCCTTTTTGTATTTGTATGTGTTGTGAGGATTTGCAGCGCCTTTTTGTATTTGTATGTGTTGTGAGGATTTGCAGCTCGTTTTTGTATTTGTATGCGTTGTGAGGATTTGCAGCGCGTTTTTGTATTTGTATGCGTTGTGAGGATTTGCAGCGTGTTTTTGTATTTGTGTGCGTTGTGAGGATTTGCAGCGCGTTTTTGTATTTGTATGTGTCGTGAGGATTTGCAGCACGTTTTTGTATTTGTATGTGTTGTGAACTTTTGCAGCGCATTTTTGTATTTGTATGTTTTGTGAGGATTTGCAGCGCCTTTTTGTATTTGTATGTGTCGTGAGGATTTGCAGCACGTTTTTGTATTTGTATGTGTTGTGAACTTTTGCAGCACCTTTTTGTATTTGTATGTTTTGTGAGGATTTGCAGCGCCTTTTTGTATTTGTATGTGTTTTGAGGATTTGCAGCGCCTTTTTGTATTTGTATGTGTTGTGAGGATTTGCAGCGCCTTTTTGTATTTGTATGTGTTGTGAGGATTTGCAGCGCGTTTTTGTATTTGTATGTGTTGTGAGGATTTGCAGCACCTTTTTGTATTTGTATGTTTTGTGAGGATTTGCAGCGCCTTTTTGTATTTGTATGTGTTTTGAGGATTTGCAGCGCCTTTTTGTATTTGTATGTGTTGTGAGGATTTGCAGCGCCTTTTTGTATTTGTATGTGTTGTGAGGATTTGCAGCACCTTTTTCTATTTGTATGTGTTGTGAGGATTTGCAGCGCCTTTTTGTATTTGTATGTGTTTTGAGGATTTGCAGCGCATTTTTGTTTTTCTATGTGTTGTGAGGATTTGCAGCGCGGTTTTGTATTTGTATGTGTCGTGAGGATTTGCAGCGCGTTTCTGTATTTGTATGTGTTGTGAGGATTTGCACCGCGTTTTAGTATTTGTATGTGTTGTGAGGATTTGCAGCACGTTTTTGTATTTGTATGTGTTGTGAGGATTTGCAGCACCTTTTTGTATTTGAATGTGTTGTGAGGATTTGCAGCGCGTTTTTGTATTTGTATGTGTTGTGAGGATTTAAAGCGCGTTTTTGTATTTGTATGTGTTGTGAGGATTTGCAGCGCGTTTTTGTATTTGTATGTGTTGTGAGGATTTGCAGCGCGTTTTTGTATTTGTATGTGTTGTAAGGATTTGCAGTGCGTTTTTGTATTTGTATGTGTTGTGAACTTTTGCTGCGCGTTTTTGTATTTGTAAGTGTTGTGAGGATTTGCAGCGCGTTTTTGTATTTGCATGTGTTGTGAGGATTTGCAGCGCGTTTTTGTATTTGCATGCGTTGTGAGGATTTGCAGCGCGTTTTTGTATTTGTATGTGTTGTGAGGATTTGCACCGCGTTTTAGTATTTGTATGTGTTGTGAGGATTTGCAGTGCGTTTTTGTAATTGTACGTGTTGTGAGGATTTGCAGCTCGTTTTTGTATTTGTATGCGTTGTGAGGATTTGCAGCGCGTTTTTGTATTTGTATGTGTTGTGAGGATTTGCAGCGCGTTTTTGTATTTGCATGTGTTGTGAGGATTTGCAGTGCGTTTTTGTATTTGTATGTGTCGTGAGGATTTGCAGCGCGTTTTTGTATTTGTATGTGTTGTGAACTTTTGCAGCGCATTTTTGTATTTGTATGTTTTGTGAGGATTTGCAGCGCCTTTTTGTATTTGTATGTGTCGTGAGGATTTGCAGCACGTTTTTGTATTTGTATGTGTTGTGAGGATTTGCAGCACCTTTTTGTATTTGTATGTTTTGTGAGGATTTGCAGCGCCTTTTTGTATTTGTATGTGTTTTGAGGATTTGCAGCGCCTTTTTGTATTTGTATGTGTTGTGAGGATTTGCAGCGCCTTTTTGTATTTGTATGTGTTGTGAGGATTTGCAGCACCTTTTTCTATTTGTATGTGTTGTGAGGATTTGCAGCGCCTTTTTGTATTTGTATGTGTTTTGAGGATTTGCAGCGCATTTTTGTTTTTCTATGTGTTGTGAGGATTTGCAGCGCGGTTTTGTATTTGTATGTGTTGTGAGGATTTGCAGCGCGTTTCTGTATTTGTATGTGTTGTGAGGATTTGCAGCACGTTTTTGTATTTGTATGTGTTGTGAGGATTTGCAGCACCTTTTTGTATTTGAATGTGTTGTGAGGATTTGCAGCGCGTTTTTGTATTTGTATGTGTTGTGAGGATTTAAAGCGCGTTTTTGTATTTGTATGTGTTGTGAGGATTTGCAGCGCGTTTTTGTATTTGTATGTGTTGTGAGGATTTGCAGCGCGTTTTTGTATTTGTATGTGTTGTAAGGATTTGCAGTGCGTTTTTGTATTTGTATGTGTTGTGAACTTTTGCTGCGCGTTTTTGTATTTGTAAGTGTTGTGAGGATTTGCAGCGCGTTTTTGTATTTGCATGTGTTGTGAGGATTTGCAGCGCGTTTTTGTATTTGCATGCGTTGTGAGGATTTGCAGCGCGTTTTTGTATTTGTATGTGTTGTGAGGATTTGCACCGCGTTTTAGTATTTGTATGTGTTGTGAGGATTTGCAGTGCGTTTTTGTAATTGTACGTGTTGTGAGGATTTGCAGCTCGTTTTTGTATTTGTATGCGTTGTGAGGATTTGCAGCGCGTTTTTGTATTTGTATGTGTTGTGAGGATTTGCAGCGCGTTTTTGTATTTGCATGTGTTGTGAGGATTTGCAGTGCGTTTTTGTATTTGTATGTGTCGTGAGGATTTGCAGCGCGTTTTTGTATTTGTATGTGTTGTGAACTTTTGCAGCGCATTTTTGTATTTGTATGTTTTGTGAGGATTTGCAGCGCCTTTTTGTATTTGTATGTGTCGTGAGGATTTGCAGCACGTTTTTGTATTTGTATGTGTTGTGAGGATTTGCAGCACCTTTTTGTATTTGTATGTTTTGTGAGGATTTGCAGCGCCTTTTTGTATTTGTATGTGTTTTGAGGATTTGCAGCGCCTTTTTGTATTTGTATGTGTTGTGAGGATTTGCAGCGCCTTTTTGTATTTGTATGTGTTGTGAGGATTTGCAGCGCGTTTTTGTATTTGTATGTGTTGTGAGGATTTGCAGCACCTTTTTGTATTTGTATGTTTTGTGAGGATTTGCAGCGCCTTTTTGTATTTGTATGTGTTTTGAGGATTTGCAGCGCCTTTTTGTATTTGTATGTGTTGTGAGGATTTGCAGCGCCTTTTTGTATTTGTATGTGTTGTGAGGATTTGCAGCACCTTTTTGTATTTGTATGTGTTGTGAGGATTTGCAGCGCCTTTTTGTATTTGTATGTGTTTTGAGGATTTGCAGCGCATTTTTGTTTTTCTATGTGTTGTGAGGATTTGCAGCGCCTTTTTGTATTTGTATGTGTTGTGAGGATTTGCAGCGCGGTTTTGTATTTGTATGTGTCGTGAGGATTTGCAGCGCGTTTTTGTATTTGTATGTGTTGTGAGGATTTGCAGCGCGTTTTTGTATTTGTATGTGTTGTGAGGATTTGCAGCGCGTTTCTGTATTTGTATGTGTTGTGAGGATTTGCACCGCGTTTTAGTATTTGTATGTGTTGTGAGGATTTGCAGCACGTTTTTGTATTTGTATGTGTTGTGAGGATTTGCAGCACCTTTTTGTATTTGAATGTGTTGTGAGGATTTGCAGCGCGTTTTTGTATTTGTATGTGTTGTGAGGATTTAAAGCGCGTTTTTGTATTTGTATGTGTTGTGAGGATTTGCAGCGCGTTTTTGTATTTGTATGTGTTGTGAGGATTTGCAGCGCGTTTTTGTATTTGTATGTGTTGTAAGGATTTGCAGTGCGTTTTTGTATTTGTATGTGTTGTGAACTTTTGCTGCGCGTTTTTGTATTTGTAAGTGTTGTGAGGATTTGCAGCGCGTTTTTGTATTTGCATGTGTTGTGAGGATTTGCAGCGCGTTTTTGTATTTGCATGCGTTGTGAGGATTTGCAGCGCGTTTTTGTATTTGTATGTGTTGTGAGGATTTGCACCGCGTTTTAGTATTTGTATGTGTTGTGAGGATTTGCAGTGCGTTTTTGTAATTGTACGTGTTGTGAGGATTTGCAGCTCGTTTTTGTATTTGTATGCGTTGTGAGGATTTGCAGCGCGTTTTTGTATTTGTATGTGTTGTGAGGATTTGCAGCGCGTTTTTGTATTTGCATGTGTTGTGAGGATTTGCAGCGCGTTTTTGTATTTGTATGTGTCGTGAACTTTTGCAGCGCGTTTTTGTAATTGTATGTGTTGTGAGGATTTGCAGCGCGTTTTTGTATTTGTATGTGTCGTGAGGATTTGCAGCGCGTTTTTGTATTTGTATGTGTTGTGAGGATTTGCAGCGCGTTTTTGTATTTGTACGTGTTGTGAGGATTTGCAGCGCGTTTTTGTATTTGTATGTGTCGTGAGGATTTGCAGCGCATTTTGTATTTGTGTTGTGAACTTTTGCAGCGCATTTTTATATTTGTATGTGTTGTGAGGATTTGCAGCGCGTTTTTGTATTTGTATGGGTTGTGAGGATTTGCACCGCGTTTTTGTATTTGTATGTGTTGTGAACTTTTGCAGCTCGTTTTTGTATTTGTATGTGTTGTGAGGATTTGCAGCGCGTTTTTGTATTTGTATGTGTTGTGAGGATTTGCAGCCCGTTTTTGTATTTGTATGTGTTGTGAGGATTTGCAGCGCATTTCTGTATTTGTATGTGTTGTGAGGATTTGCAGTGCGTTTCTGTATTTGTATGTGTTGTGAGGATTTGCAGCACGTTTTTGTGTTTGCATGTGTCGTGAGGATTTGCAGCGTGTTTTTGTATTTGTATGTGTCGTGAGGATTTATAGCGCGTTTTTGTATTTGTATGTGTCGTGAGGATTTATAGCGCGTTTTTGTATTTGTATGTGTCGTGAACTTTTACAGCGCATTTTTATATTTGTATGTGTTGTGAGGATTTGCACCGCGTTTTTGTATTTGTATGTGTTGTGAGGATTTGCAGCGCGGTTTTGTATTTGTATGTGTCGTGAGGATTTGCAGCGTGTTTTTGTATTTGTATGTGTTGTGAGGATTTGCAGCGCGTTTTTGTATTTGTATGTGTTGTGAGGATTTGCAGCGCGTTTTTGTATTTGTATGTGTTGTGAACATTTGCAGCTCGTTTTTATATTTGTATGTGTTGTGAGGATTTGCAGCGCGTTTTTGTATTTGTATGTGTTGTAAGGATTTGCAGCGCGTTTTTTTATTTGCATGTGTTGTGGGGTTTTGCAGCGCGTTTTTGTATTTGTATGTGTTGTGAGGATTTGCAGCGCGTTTTTGTATTTGTATGTGTTGTGAGGATTTGCAGCGCGTTTTTGTATTTGCATGCGTTGTGAGGATTTGCAGCGCGTTTTTGTATTTGTATGTGTTGTGAGGATTTGCAGCGCGTTTTTGTATTTGCATGTGTTGTGAGGATTTGCAGCGCGTTTTTGTATTTGCATGCGTTGTGAGGATTTGCAGCGCGTTTTTGTATTTGTATGTGTTGTGAACTTTTGCTGCGCGTTTTTGTATTTGTAAGTGTTGTGAGGATTTGCAGCGCGTTTTTGTATGTGTATGTGTTGTGAGGATTTGCAGCTCGTTTTTGTATTTGTATGTGTTGTGAGGATTTGCAGCGCGTTTTTGTATTTGTATGTGTTGTGAGGATTTGCAGCGCGTTTTTGTATTTGTATGTGTTGTGAGGATTTGCTGCTCGTTTTTGTATTTGTATGTGTTGTGAGGATTTGCAGCTCGTTTTTGTATTTGTAAGTGTTGTGAGGATTTGCAGCGCGTTTTTGTATTTGTATGTGTTGTGAGGATTTGCAGCGCGTTTTTGTATTTGCATGTGAGGATTTGCAGCGCGTTTTTGTATTTGTATGTGAGGATTTGCAGCGCGTTTTTGTATTTGTATGTGTTGTGAACATTTGCAGCTCGTTTTTGTATTTGTATGTGTTGTGAGGATTTGCAGCGTGTTTTTGTATTTGTATGTGTTGTGAGGATTTGCAGCGCGTTTTTGTATTTGTATGTGTTGTGAACTTTTGCTGCGCCTTTTTGTATTTGTATGTGTTGTGAGGATTTGCACCGCGTTTTAGTATTTGTATGTGTTGTGAGGATTTGCAGTGCGTTTTTGTATTTGTACGTGTTGTGAGGATTTGCAGCTCGTTTTTGTATTTGTATGCGTTGTGAGGATTTGCAGCGCGTTTTTGTATTTGTATGTGTTGTGAGGATTTGCAGCGCGTTTTTGTATTTGCATGTGTCGTGAGGATTTGCAGCGCGTTTTTGTATTTGTATGTGTCGTGAGGATTTGCAGCGCGTTTTTGTATTTGTATGTGTCGTGAGGATTTGCAGCGCGTTTTTGTATTTGTATGTGTCGTGAGGATTTGCAGCGCGTTTTTGTATTTGTATGTGTTGTGAGGATTTGCAGCTCGTTTTTGTATTTGTATGTGTCGTGAACTTTTGCAGCGCGTTTTTGTATTTGTATGTGTTGTGAGGATTTGCAGCGCGTTTTTGTATTTTTACGTGTTGTGAGGATTTGCAGCGCGTTTTTGTATTTGTATGTGTCGTGAGGATTTGCAGCGCATTTTTGTATTTGTGTTGTGAACTTTTGCAGCGCATTTTTATATTTGTATGTGTTGTGAGGATTTGCAGCGCGTTTTTGTATTTGTATGTGTTGTGAGGATTTGCACCTCGTTTTTGTATTTGTACATGTTGTGAGGATTTGCAGCGCGTTTTTGTATTTGTATGTGTTGTGAGGATTTGCAGCGCGTTTTTGTATTTGTATGTGTTGTGAGGATTTGCAGCGCGGTTTTGTATTTGTATGTGTTGTGAGGATTTGCAGCGCGTTTTTGTATTTGTATGTGAGGATTTGCAGCGCGTTTTTGTATTTGTATGTGTTGTGAACTTTTGCAGCTCGTTTTTATATTTGTATGTGTTGTGAGGATTTGCAGCGCGGTTTTGTATTTGTATGTGTTGTGAGGATTTGCAGCGAGTTTTTGTATTTGTATGTGAGGATTTGCAGCGCGTTTTTGTATTTGTATGTGTTGTGAACATTTGCAGCGCGTTTTTGTATTTGCATGTGTTGTGAGGATTTGCAGCGCGTTTTTGTATTTGTATGTGTTGTGAGGATTTGCAGCGCGTTTTTGTATTTGTACGTGTTGTGAGGATTTGCAGCGCGTTTTTGTATTTGTATGTGTCGTGAGGATTTGCAGCGCATTTTTGTATTTGTGTTGTGAACTTTTGCAGCGCATTTTTATATTTGTATGTGTTGTGAGGATTTGCAGCGCGTTTTTGTATTTGTATGGGTTGTGAGGATTTGCACCGCGTTTTTGTATTTGTATGTGTTGTGAGGATTTGCAGCGCGTTTTTGTATTTGTACGTGTTGTGAGGATTTGCAGCGCGTTTTTGTATTTGTATGTGTCGTGAGGATTTGCAGCGCATTTTTGTATTTGTGTTGTGAACTTTTGCAGCGCATTTTTATATTTGTATGTGTTGTGAGGATTTGCAGCGCGTTTTTGTATTTGTATGGGTTGTGAGGATTTGCACCGCGTTTTTGTATTTGTATGTGTTGTGAGGATTTGCAGCGTGTTTTTGTATTTGTATGTGTTGTGAACTTTTGCAGCGCGTTTTTGTATTTGTATGTGTCGTGAACTTTTGCAGCGCATTTTTGTATTTGTATGTGTTGTGAGGATTTGCACCGCGTTTTTGTATTTGTATGTGTTGTGAGGATTTGCAGCGCGGTTTTGTATTTGTATGTGTCGTGAGGATTTGCAGCGTGTTTTTGTATTTGTATGTGTTGTGAGGATTTGCAGCGCGTTTTTGTATTTGTATGTGTTGTGAGGATTTATAGCGCGTTTTTGTATTTGTATGTGTTGTGAGGATTTGCAGCGCGTTTTTGTATTTGTATGTGTTGTGAGGATTTGCAGCGCGTTTGTGTATTTGTATGTGTCGTGAACTTTTGCAGCGCATTTTTGTATTTGTATGTGTTGTAAGGATTTGCACCGCGTTTTTGTATTTGTATGTGTTGTGAACTTTTGCAGCTCGTTTTTGTATTTGTATGTGTCGTGAGGATTTATAGCGCGTTTTTGTATTTGTATGTGTCGTGAGGATTTATAGCGCGTTTTTGTATTTGTATGTGTCGTGAACTTTTGCAGCGCATTTTTATATTTGCATGTGTTGTGAGGATTTGCACCGCGTTTTTGTATTTGTATGTGTTGTGAGGATTTGCAGCGCGGTTTTGTATTTGTATGTGTTGTGAGGATTTGCAGTGTGTTTTTGTATTTGTATGTGTTGTGAGGATTTGCACCGCGTTTTTGTATTTGTATGTGTTGTGAGGATTTGCAGTGTGTTTTTGTATTTGTATGTGTTGTGAGGATTTGCAGCGCGGTTTTGTATTTGTATGTGTTGTGAGGATTTGCAGCGCGTTTTTGTATTTGTATGTGTTGTGAGGATTTGCAGCGCGTTTTTGTATTTGTATGTGTTGTGAACTTTTGCTGCGCGTTTTTGTATTTGTAAGTGTTGTGAGGATTTGCAGCGCGTTTTTGTATGTGTATGTGTTGTGAGGATTTGCAGCTCGTTTTTGTATTTGTATGTGTTGTGAGGATTTGCAGCGCGTTTTTGTATTTGTATGTGTTGTGAGGATTTGCAGCGCGTTTTTGTATTTGTATGTGTTGTGAGGATTTGCAGCTCGTTTTTGTATTTGTATGTGTTGTGAGGATTTGCAGCTCGTTTTTGTATTTGTATGTGTTGTGAGGATTTGCAGCGCGTTTTTGTATTTGTATGTGTTGTGAGGATTTGCAGCGCGTTTTTGTATTTGTATGTGTTGTGAGGATTTGCACCGCGTTTTAGTATTTGTATGTGTTGTGAGGATTTGCAGCGCGTTTTTGTATTTGTATGTGTTGTGAGGATTTGCAGTGCGTTTCTGTATTTGTATGTGTTGTGAGGATTTGCAGCGCGTTTTTGTATTTGTATGTGTTGTGAGGATTTGCAGCGCGTTTTTGTATTTTTTATGTGTTGTGAACTTTTGCAGCGTGTATTTGTTTGTATGTGTTGTGAGGATTTGCAGTGCGTTTTTGTATTTGTATGTGTTGTGAGGATTTGCAGCGCGTTTCTGTATTTGTATGTGTCGTGAGGATTTATAGCGCGTTTTTGTATTTGTATGTGTCGTGAGGATTTATAGCGCGTTTTTGTATTTGTATGTGTCGTGAACTTTTGCAGCACGTTTTTGTATTTGTATGTGTTGTGAGGATTTGCAGCGCGTATTTGTATTTGTATGTGTTGTGAGGATTTGCAGCGCGTTTTTGTATTTGTATGTGTCGTGAACTTTTGCAGCGCATTTTTGTATTTGTATGTGTCGTGAGGATTTGCAGCGCGTTTTTGTATTTGTATGTGTTGTGAGGATTTGCAGCGCGTTTTTGTATTTGCATGTGTTGTGAGGATTTGCAGCGCGTTTTTGTATTTGTATGTGTCGTGAGGATTTGCAGCGCGTTTTTGTATTTGTATGTGTCGTGAGGATTTGCAGCGCGTTTTTGTATTTGTATGTGTCGTGAACTTTTGCTGCGCGTTTTAGTATTTGTACGTGTTGTGAGGATTTGCAGCGCGTTTTTGTATTTGCATGTGTTGTGAGGATTTGCAGCGTGTTTTTGTATTTGTATGTGTTGTGAGGATTTGCAGCGCGTTTTTGTATTTGTATGTGTTGTGAGGATTTATAGCGCGTTTTTGTATTTGTATGTGTTGTGAGGATTTGCACCGCGTTTTAGTATTTGTATGTGTTGTGAGGATTTGCAGCGCGTTTTTGTATTTGTATGTGTTGTGAGGATTTGCACCGCGTTTTAGTATTTGTATGTGTTGTGAGGATTTGCACCGCGTTTTAGTATTTGTATGTGTTGTGAGGATTTGCAGTGCGTTTTTGTATTTGTACGTGTTGTGAGGATTTGCAGCTCGTTTTTGTATTTGTATGCGTTGTGAGGATTTGCAGCGCGTTTTTGTATTTGTATGTGTTGTGAGGATTTGCAGCGCGTTTTTGTATTTGCATGTGTCGTGAGGATTTGCAGCGCGTTTTTGTATTTGTATGTGTCGTGAGGATTTGCAGCGCGTTTTTGTATTTGTATGTGTTGTGAGGATTTGCAGCGCGTTTTTGTATTTGTATGTGTCGTGAGGATTTGCAGCGCGTTTTTGTATTTGTATGTGTTGTGAGGATTTGCAGCGCGTTTTTGTATTTTTACATGTTGTGAGGATTTGCAGCGCGTTTTTGTATTTGTATGTGTCGTGAGGATTTGCAGCGCATTTTTGTATTTGTGTTGTGAACTTTTGCAGCGCATTTTTATATTTGTATGTGTTGTGAGGATTTGCAGCGCGTTTTTGTATTTGTATGTGTTGTGAGGATTTGCACCTCGTTTTTGTATTTGTACATGTTGTGAGGATTTGCAGCGCGTTTTTGTATTTGTATGTGTTGTGAGGATTTGCAGCGCGTTTTTGTATTTGTATGTGTTGTGAGGATTTGCAGCGCGGTTTTGTATTTGTATGTGTTGTGAGGATTTGCAGCGCGTTTTTGTATTTGTATGTGAGGATTTGCAGCGCGTTTTTGTATTTGTATGTGTTGTGAACTTTTGCAGCTCGTTTTTATATTTGTATGTGTTGTGAGGATTTGCAGCGCGGTTTTGTATTTGTATGTGTTGTGAGGATTTGCAGCGCGTTTTTGTATTTGTATGTGAGGATTTGCAGCGCGTTTTTGTATTTGTATGTGTTGTGAACATTTGCAGCGCGTTTTTGTATTTGCATGTGTTGTGAGGATTTGCAGCGCGTTTTTGTATTTGTATGTGTTGTGAGGATTTGCAGCGCGTATTTGTATGTGTTGTGAGGATTTGCAGCGCGTTTTTGTATTTGTACGTGTTGTGAGGATTTGCAGCGCGTTTTTGTATTTGTATGTGTCGTGAGGATTTGCAGCGCATTTTTGTATTTGTGTTGTGAACTTTTGCAGCGCATTTTTATATTTGTATGTGTTGTGAGGATTTGCAGCGCGTTTTTGTATTTGTATGGGTTGTGAGGATTTGCACCGCGTTTTTGTATTTGTATGTGTTGTGAGGATTTGCAGCGTGTTTTTGTATTTGTATGTGTTGTGAACTTTTGCAGCGCGTTTTTGTATTTGTATGTGTCGTGAACTTTTGCAGCGCATTTTTGTATTTGTATGTGTTGTGAGGATTTGCACCGCGTTTTTGTATTTGTATGTGTTGTGAGGATTTGCAGCGCGGTTTTGTATTTGTATGTGTCGTGAGGATTTGCAGCGTGTTTTTGTATTTGTATGTGTTGTGAGGATTTGCAGCGCGTTTTTGTATTTGTATGTGTTGTGAGGATTTATAGCGCGTTTTTGTATTTGTATGTGTTGTGAGGATTTGCAGCGCGTTTTTGTATTTGTATGTGTTGTGAGGATTTGCAGCGCGTTTGTGTATTTGTATGTGTCGTGAACTTTTGCAGCGCATTTTTGTATTTGTATGTGTTGTAAGGATTTGCACCGCGTTTTTGTATTTGTATGTGTTGTGAACTTTTGCAGCTCGTTTTTGTATTTGTATGTGTCGTGAGGATTTATAGCGCGTTTTTGTATTTGTATGTGTCGTGAGGATTTATAGCGCATTTTTATATTTGCATGTGTTGTGAGGATTTGCACCGCGTTTTTGTATTTGTATGTGTTGTGAGGATTTGCAGCGCGGTTTTGTATTTGTATGTGTTGTGAGGATTTGCAGTGTGTTTTTGTATTTGTATGTGTTGTGAGGATTTGCACCGCGTTTTTGTATTTGTATGTGTTGTGAGGATTTGCAGTGTGTTTTTGTATTTGTATGTGTTGTGAGGATTTGCAGCGCGGTTTTGTATTTGTATGTGTTGTGAGGATTTGCAGCGCGTTTTTGTATTTGTATGTGTCGTGAGGATTTGCAGCGCGTTTTTGTATTTGTATGTGTTGTGAACTTTTGCAGCGCATTTTTGTATTTGTATGTTTTGTGAGGATTTGCAGCGCCTTTTTGTATTTGTATGTGTCGTGAGGATTTGCAGCACGTTTTTGTATTTGTATGTGTTGTGAGGATTTGCAGCACCTTTTTGTATTTTTTGTTTTGTGAGGATTTGCAGCGCCTTTTTGTATTTGTATGTGTTTTGAGGATTTGCAGCGCCTTTTTGTATTTGTATGTGTTGTGAGGATTTGCAGCGCCTTTTTGTATTTGTATGTGTTGTGAGGATTTGCAGCGCGTTTTTGTATTTGTATGTGTTGTGAGGATTTGCAGCACCTTTTTGTATTTGTATGTTTTGTGAGGATTTGCAGCGCCTTTTTGTATTTGTATGTGTTTTGAGGATTTGCAGCGCCTTTTTGTATTTGTATGTGTTGTGAGGATTTGCAGCGCCTTTTTGTATTTGTATGTGTTGTGAGGATTTGCAGCACCTTTTTGTATTTGTATGTGTTGTGAGGATTTGCAGCGCCTTTTTGTATTTGTATGTGTTTTGAGGATTTGCAGCGCATTTTTGTTTTTCTATGTGTTGTGAGGATTTGCAGCGCCTTTTTGTATTTGTATGTGTTGTGAGGATTTGCAGCGCGGTTTTGTATTTGTATGTGTCGTGAGGATTTGCAGCGCGTTTTTGTATTTGTATGTGTTGTGAGGATTTGCAGTGTGTTTTTGTATTTGTATGTGTTGTGAGGATTTGCACCGCGTTTTTGTATTTGTATGTGTTGTGAGGATTTGCAGTGTGTTTTTGTATTTGTATGTGTTGTGAGGATTTGCAGCGCGGTTTTGTATTTGTATGTGTTGTGAGGATTTGCAGCGCGTTTTTGTATTTGTATGTGTCGTGAGGATTTGCAGCGCGTTTTTGTATTTGTATGTGTTGTGAACTTTTGCAGCGCATTTTTGTATTTGTATGTTTTGTGAGGATTTGCAGCGCCTTTTTGTATTTGTATGTGTCGTGAGGATTTGCAGCACGTTTTTGTATTTGTATGTGTTGTGAGGATTTGCAGCACCTTTTTGTATTTTTTGTTTTGTGAGGATTTGCAGCGCCTTTTTGTATTTGTATGTGTTTTGAGGATTTGCAGCGCCTTTTTGTATTTGTATGTGTTGTGAGGATTTGCAGCGCCTTTTTGTATTTGTATGTGTTGTGAGGATTTGCAGCGCGTTTTTGTATTTGTATGTGTTGTGAGGATTTGCAGCACCTTTTTGTATTTGTATGTTTTGTGAGGATTTGCAGCGCCTTTTTGTATTTGTATGTGTTTTGAGGATTTGCAGCGCCTTTTTGTATTTGTATGTGTTGTGAGGATTTGCAGCGCCTTTTTGTATTTGTATGTGTTGTGAGGATTTGCAGCACCTTTTTGTATTTGTATGTGTTGTGAGGATTTGCAGCGCCTTTTTGTATTTGTATGTGTTTTGAGGATTTGCAGCGCATTTTTGTTTTTCTATGTGTTGTGAGGATTTGCAGCGCCTTTTTGTATTTGTATGTGTTGTGAGGATTTGCAGCGCGGTTTTGTATTTGTATGTGTCGTGAGGATTTGCAGCGCGTTTTTGTATTTGTATGTGTTGTGAGGATTTGCAGTGTGTTTTTGTATTTGTATGTGTTGTGAGGATTTGCACCGCGTTTTTGTATTTGTATGTGTTGTGAGGATTTGCAGTGTGTTTTTGTATTTGTATGTGTTGTGAGGATTTGCAGCGCGGTTTTGTATTTGTATGTGTTGTGAGGATTTGCAGCGCGTTTTTGTATTTGTATGTGTCGTGAGGATTTGCAGCGCGTTTTTGTATTTGTATGTGTTGTGAACTTTTGCAGCGCATTTTTGTATTTGTATGTTTTGTGAGGATTTGCAGCGCCTTTTTGTATTTGTATGTGTCGTGAGGATTTGCAGCACGTTTTTGTATTTGTATGTGTTGTGAGGATTTGCAGCACCTTTTTGTATTTTTTGTTTTGTGAGGATTTGCAGCGCCTTTTTGTATTTGTATGTGTTTTGAGGATTTGCAGCGCCTTTTTGTATTTGTATGTGTTGTGAGGATTTGCAGCGCCTTTTTGTATTTGTATGTGTTGTGAGGATTTGCAGCGCGTTTTTGTATTTGTATGTGTTGTGAGGATTTGCAGCACCTTTTTGTATTTGTATGTTTTGTGAGGATTTGCAGCGCCTTTTTGTATTTGTATGTGTTTTGAGGATTTGCAGCGCCTTTTTGTATTTGTATGTGTTGTGAGGATTTGCAGCGCCTTTTTGTATTTGTATGTGTTGTGAGGATTTGCAGCACCTTTTTGTATTTGTATGTGTTGTGAGGATTTGCAGCGCCTTTTTGTATTTGTATGTGTTTTGAGGATTTGCAGCGCATTTTTGTTTTTCTATGTGTTGTGAGGATTTGCAGCGCCTTTTTGTATTTGTATGTGTTGTGAGGATTTGCAGCGCGGTTTTGTATTTGTATGTGTCGTGAGGATTTGCAGCGCGTTTTTGTATTTGTATGTGTTGTGAGGATTTGCAGCGCGTTTTTGTATTTGTATGTGTTGTGAGGATTTGCAGCGCGTTTCTGTATTTGTATGTGTTGTGAGGATTTGCACCGCGTTTTAGTATTTGTATGTGTTGTGAGGATTTGCAGCACGTTTTTGTATTTGTATGTGTTGTGAGGATTTGCAGCACCTTTTTGTATTTGAATGTGTTGTGAGGATTTGCAGCGCGTTTTTGTATTTGTATGTGTTGTGAGGATTTAAAGCGCGTTTTTGTATTTGTATGTGTTGTGAGGATTTGCAGCGCGTTTTTGTATTTGTATGTGTTGTGAGGATTTGCAGCGCGTTTTTGTATTTGTATGTGTTGTAAGGATTTGCAGTGCGTTTTTGTATTTGTATGTGTTGTGAACTTTTGCTGCGCGTTTTTGTATTTGTAAGTGTTGTGAGGATTTGCAGCGCGTTTTTGTATTTGCATGTGTTGTGAGGATTTGCAGCGCGTTTTTGTATTTGCATGCGTTGTGAGGATTTGCAGCGCGTTTTTGTATTTGTATGTGTTGTGAGGATTTGCACCGCGTTTTAGTATTTGTATGTGTTGTGAGGATTTGCAGTGCGTTTTTGTAATTGTACGTGTTGTGAGGATTTGCAGCTCGTTTTTGTATTTGTATGCGTTGTGAGGATTTGCAGCGCGTTTTTGTATTTGTATGTGTTGTGAGGATTTGCAGCGCGTTTTTGTATTTGCATGTGTTGTGAGGATTTGCAGTGCGTTTTTGTATTTGTATGTGTCGTGAGGATTTGCAGCGCGTTTTTGTATTTGTATGTGTCGTGAGGATTTGCAGCGCGTTTTTGTATTTGTATGTGTCGTGAACTTTTGCAGCGCGTTTTTGTAATTGTATGTGTTGTGAGGATTTGCAGCGCGTTTTTGTATTTGTATGTGTCGTGAGGATTTGCAGCGCGTTTTTGTATTTGTATGTGTTGTGAGGATTTGCAGCGCGTTTTTGTATTTGTACGTGTTGTGAGGATTTGCAGCGCGTTTTTGTATTTGTATGTGTCGTGAGGATTTGCAGCGCATTTTGTATTTGTGTTGTGAACTTTTGCAGCGCATTTTTATATTTGTATGTGTTGTGAGGATTTGCAGCGCGTTTTTGTATTTGTATGGGTTGTGAGGATTTGCACCGCGTTTTTGTATTTGTATGTGTTGTGAACTTTTGCAGCTCGTTTTTGTATTTGTATGTGTTGTGAGGATTTGCAGCGCGTTTTTGTATTTGTATGTGTTGTGAGGATTTGCAGCCCGTTTTTGTATTTGTATGTGTTGTGAGGATTTGCAGCGCATTTCTGTATTTGTATGTGTTGTGAGGATTTGCAGTGCGTTTCTGTATTTGTATGTGTTGTGAGGATTTGCAGCACGTTTTTGTGTTTGCATGTGTCGTGAGGATTTGCAGCGTGTTTTTGTATTTGT
Source organism: Pseudorasbora parva (assembly GCF_024679245.1). Classification (NCBI taxonomy): domain Eukaryota; kingdom Metazoa; phylum Chordata; class Actinopteri; order Cypriniformes; family Gobionidae; genus Pseudorasbora; species Pseudorasbora parva. The sequence continues at coordinate 10,592,074 of NC_090173.1, read as the reverse complement.
ATGTGTCGTGAGGATTTATAGCGCGTTTTTGTATTTGTATGTGTCGTGAGGATTTATAGCGCGTTTTTGTATTTGTATGTGTCGTGAACTTTTACAGCGCATTTTTATATTTGTATGTGTTGTGAGGATTTGCACCGCGTTTTTGTATTTGTATGTGTTGTGAGGATTTGCAGCGCGGTTTTGTATTTGTATGTGTTGTGAGGATTTGCAGCGTGTTTTTGTATTTGTATGTGTCGTGAGGATTTGCAGCGTGTTTTTGTATTTGTATGTGTTGTGAGGATTTGCAGCGCGTTTTTGTATTTGTATGTGTTGTGAGGATTTGCAGCGCGTTTTTGTATTTGTATGTGTTGTGAACATTTGCAGCTCGTTTTTATATTTGTATGTGTTGTGAGGATTTGCAGCGCGTTTTTGTATTTGTATGTGTTGTAAGGATTTGCAGCGCGTTTTTTTATTTGCATGTGTTGTGGGGTTTTGCAGCGCGTTTTTGTATTTGTATGTGTTGTGAGGATTTGCAGCGCGTTTTTGTATTTGTATGTGTTGTGAGGATTTGCAGCGCGTTTTTGTATTTGCATGCGTTGTGAGGATTTGCAGCGCGTTTTTGTATTTGTATGTGTTGTGAGGATTTGCAGCGCGTTTTTGTATTTGCATGTGTTGTGAGGATTTGCAGCGCGTTTTTGTATTTGCATGCGTTGTGAGGATTTGCAGCGCGTTTTTGTATTTGTATGTGTTGTGAGGATTTGCAGCGCGTTTTTGTATTTGTATGTGTTGTGAACATTTGCAGCTCGTTTTTATATTTGTATGTGTTGTGAGGATTTGCAGCGCGTTTTTGTATTTGTATGTGTTGTAAGGATTTGCAGCGCGTTTTTTTATTTGCATGTGTTGTGGGGTTTTGCAGCGCGTTTTTGTATTTGTATGTGTTGTGAGGATTTGCAGCGCGTTTTTGTATTTGTATGTGTTGTGAGGATTTGCAGCGCGTTTTTGTATTTGCATGCGTTGTGAGGATTTGCAGCGCGTTTTTGTATTTGTATGTGTTGTGAGGATTTGCAGCGCGTTTTTGTATTTGCATGTGTTGTGAGGATTTGCAGCGCGTTTTTGTATTTGCATGCGTTGTGAGGATTTGCAGCGCGTTTTTGTATTTGTATGTGTTGTGAACTTTTGCTGCGCGTTTTTGTATTTGTAAGTGTTGTGAGGATTTGCAGCGCGTTTTTGTATGTGTATGTGTTGTGAGGATTTGCAGCGCGTTTTTGTATTTGCATGTGAGGATTTGCAGCGCGTTTTTGTATTTGTATGTGAGGATTTGCAGCGCGTTTTTGTATTTGTATGTGTTGTGAACATTTGCAGCTCGTTTTTGTATTTGTATGTGTTGTGAGAATTTGCAGCGTGTTTTTGTATTTGTATGTGTTGTGAGGATTTGCAGCGCGTTTTTGTATTTGTATGTGTTGTGAACTTTTGCTGCGCCTTTTTGTATTTGTATGTGTTGTGAGGATTTGCACCGCGTTTTAGTATTTGTATGTGTTGTGAGGATTTGCAGTGCGTTTTTGTATTTGTACGTGTTGTGAGGATTTGCAGCTCGTTTTTGTATTTGTATGCGTTGTGAGGATTTGCAGCGCGTTTTTGTATTTGTATGTGTTGTGAGGATTTGCAGCGCGTTTTTGTATTTGCATGTGTCGTGAGGATTTGCAGCGCGTTTTTGTATTTGTATGTGTCGTGAGGATTTGCAGCGCGTTTTTGTATTTGTATGTGTCGTGAGGATTTGCAGCGCGTTTTTGTATTTGTATGTGTCGTGAGGATTTGCAGCGCGTTTTTGTATTTGTATGTGTTGTGAGGATTTGCAGCTCGTTTTTGTATTTGTATGTGTCGTGAACTTTTGCAGCGCGTTTTTGTATTTGTATGTGTTGTGAGGATTTGCAGCGCGTTTTTGTATTTTTACGTGTTGTGAGGATTTGCAGCGCGTTTTTGTATTTGTATGTGTCGTGAGGATTTGCAGCGCATTTTTGTATTTGTGTTGTGAACTTTTGCAGCGCATTTTTATATTTGTATGTGTTGTGAGGATTTGCAGCGCGTTTTTGTATTTGTATGTGTTGTGAGGATTTGCACCTCGTTTTTGTATTTGTACATGTTGTGAGGATTTGCAGCGCGTTTTTGTATTTGTATGTGTTGTGAGGATTTGCAGCGCGTTTTTGTATTTGTATGTGTTGTGAGGATTTGCAGCGCGGTTTTGTATTTGTATGTGTTGTGAGGATTTGCAGCGCGTTTTTGTATTTGTATGTGAGGATTTGCAGCGCGTTTTTGTATTTGTATGTGTTGTGAACTTTTGCAGCTCGTTTTTATATTTGTATGTGTTGTGAGGATTTGCAGCGCGGTTTTGTATTTGTATGTGTTGTGAGGATTTGCAGCGCGTTTTTGTATTTGTATGTGAGGATTTGCAGCGCGTTTTTGTATTTGTATGTGTTGTGAACATTTGCAGCGCGTTTTTGTATTTGCATGTGTTGTGAGGATTTGCAGCGCGTTTTTGTATTTGTATGTGTTGTGAGGATTTGCAGCGCGTATTTGTATGTGTTGTGAGGATTTGCAGCGCGTTTTTGTATTTGTACGTGTTGTGAGGATTTGCAGCGCGTTTTTGTATTTGTATGTGTCGTGAGGATTTGCAGCGCATTTTTGTATTTGTGTTGTGAACTTTTGCAGCGCATTTTTATATTTGTATGTGTTGTGAGGATTTGCAGCGCGTTTTTGTATTTGTATGGGTTGTGAGGATTTGCACCGCGTTTTTGTATTTGTATGTGTTGTGAGGATTTGCAGCGTGTTTTTGTATTTGTATGTGTTGTGAACTTTTGCAGCGCGTTTTTGTATTTGTATGTGTCGTGAACTTTTGCAGCGCATTTTTGTATTTGTATGTGTTGTGAGGATTTGCACCGCGTTTTTGTATTTGTATGTGTTGTGAGGATTTGCAGCGCGGTTTTGTATTTGTATGTGTCGTGAGGATTTGCAGCGTGTTTTTGTATTTGTATGTGTTGTGAGGATTTGCAGCGCGTTTTTGTATTTGTATGTGTTGTGAGGATTTACAGAGCGTTTTTGTATTTGTATGTGTTGTGAGGATTTGCAGCGCGTTTTTGTATTTGTATGTGTTGTGAGGATTTGCAGCGCGTTTGTGTATTTGTATGTGTCGTGAACTTTTGCAGCGCATTTTTGTATTTGTATGTGTTGTAAGGATTTGCACCGCGTTTTTGTATTTGTATGTGTTGTGAACTTTTGCAGCTCGTTTTTGTATTTGTATGTGTCGTGAGGATTTATAGCGCGTTTTTGTATTTGTATGTGTCGTGAGGATTTATAGCGCGTTTTTGTATTTGTATGTGTCGTGAACTTTTGCAGCGCATTTTTATATTTGCATGTGTTGTGAGGATTTGCACCGCGTTTTTGTATTTGTATGTGTTGTGAGGATTTGCAGCGCGGTTTTGTATTTGTATGTGTTGTGAGGATTTGCAGTGTGTTTTTGTATTTGTATGTGTTGTGAGGATTTGCACCGCGTTTTTGTATTTGTATGTGTTGTGAGGATTTGCAGTGTGTTTTTGTATTTGTATGTGTTGTGAGGATTTGCAGCGCGGTTTTGTATTTGTATGTGTTGTGAGGATTTGCAGCGCGTTTTTGTATTTGTATGTGTTGTGAGGATTTGCAGCGCGTTTTTGTATTTGTATGTGTTGTGAACTTTTGCTGCGCGTTTTTGTATTTGTAAGTGTTGTGAGGATTTGCAGCGCGTTTTTGTATGTGTATGTGTTGTGAGGATTTGCAGCTCGTTTTTGTATTTGTATGTGTTGTGAGGATTTGCAGCGCGTTTTTGTATTTGTATGTGTTGTGAGGATTTGCAGCGCGTTTTTGTATTTGTATGTGTTGTGAGGATTTGCAGCTCGTTTTTGTATTTGTATGTGTTGTGAGGATTTGCAGCTCGTTTTTGTATTTGTATGTGTTGTGAGGATTTGCAGCGCGTTTTTGTATTTGTATGTGTTGTGAGGATTTGCAGCGCGTTTTTGTATTTGCATGTGTCGTGAGGATTTGCAGCGCGTTTTTGTATTTGTATGTGTTGTGAGGATTTGCAGCGCGTTTTTGTATTTGTATGTGTCGTGAGGATTTGCAGCGCGTTTTTGTATTTGTATGTGTCGTGAGGATTTGCAGCGCGTTTTTGTATTTGTATGTGTTGTGAGGATTTGCAGCGCGTTTTTGTATTTTTACGTGTTGTGAGGATTTGCAGCGCGTTTTTGTATTTGTATGTGTCGTGAGGATTTGCAGCGCATTTTTGTATTTGTGTTGTGAACTTTTGCAGCGCATTTTTATATTTGTATGTGTTGTGAGGATTTGCAGCGCGTTTTTGTATTTGTATGTGTTGTGAGGATTTGCACCTCGTTTTTGTATTTGTACATGTTGTGAGGATTTGCAGCGCGTTTTTGTATTTGTATGTGTTGTGAGGATTTGCAGCGCGTTTTTGTATTTGTATGTGTTGTGAGGATTTGCAGCGCGGTTTTGTATTTGTATGTGTTGTGAGGATTTGCAGCGCGTTTTTGTATTTGTATGTGAGGATTTGCAGCGCGTTTTTGTATTTGTATGTGTTGTGAACTTTTGCAGCTCGTTTTTATATTTGTATGTGTTGTGAGGATTTGCAGCGCGGTTTTGTATTTGTATGTGTTGTGAGGATTTGCAGCGCGTTTTTGTATTTGTATGTGAGGATTTGCAGCGCGTTTTTGTATTTGTATGTGTTGTGAACATTTGCAGCGCGTTTTTGTATTTGCATGTGTTGTGAGGATTTGCAGCGCGTTTTTGTATTTGTATGTGTTGTGAGGATTTGCAGCGCGTATTTGTATGTGTTGTGAGGATTTGCAGCGCGTTTTTGTATTTGTACGTGTTGTGAGGATTTGCAGCGCGTTTTTGTATTTGTATGTGTCGTGAGGATTTGCAGCGCATTTTTATATTTGTATGTGTTGTGAGGATTTGCAGCGCGTTTTTGTATTTGTATGGGTTGTGAGGATTTGCACCGCGTTTTTGTATTTGTATGTGTTGTGAGGATTTGCAGCGTGTTTTTGTATTTGTATGTGTTGTGAACTTTTGCAGCGCGTTTTTGTATTTGTATGTGTCGTGAACTTTTGCAGCGCATTTTTGTATTTGTATGTGTTGTGAGGATTTGCACCGCGTTTTTGTATTTGTATGTGTTGTGAGGATTTGCAGCGCGGTTTTGTATTTGTATGTGTCGTGAGGATTTGCAGCGTGTTTTTGTATTTGTATGTGTTGTGAGGATTTGCAGCGCGTTTTTGTATTTGTATGTGTTGTGAGGATTTATAGCGCGTTTTTGTATTTGTATGTGTTGTGAGGATTTGCAGCGCGTTTTTGTATTTGTATGTGTTGTGAGGATTTGCAGCGCGTTTGTGTATTTGTATGTGTCGTGAACTTTTGCAGCGCATTTTTGTATTTGTATGTGTTGTAAGGATTTGCAGCGCGTTTTTGTATTTGTATGTGTTGTGAACTTTTGCAGCTCGTTTTTGTATTTGTATGTGTCGTGAGGATTTATAGCGCGTTTTTGTATTTGTATGTGTCGTGAGGATTTATAGCGCGTTTTTGTATTTGTATGTGTCGTGAACTTTTGCAGCGCATTTTTATATTTGCATGTGTTGTGAGGATTTGCACCGCGTTTTTGTATTTGTATGTGTTGTGAGGATTTGCAGCGCGGTTTTGTATTTGTATGTGTTGTGAGGATTTGCAGTGTGTTTTTGTATTTGTATGTGTTGTGAGGATTTGCACCGCGTTTTTGTATTTGTATGTGTTGTGAGGATTTGCAGTGTGTTTTTGTATTTGTATGTGTTGTGAGGATTTGCAGCGCGGTTTTGTATTTGTATGTGTTGTGAGGATTTGCAGCGCGTTTTTGTATTTGTATGTGTCGTGAGGATTTGCAGCGCGTTTTTGTATTTGTATGTGTTGTGAACTTTTGCAGCGCATTTTTGTATTTGTATGTTTTGTGAGGATTTGCAGCGCCTTTTTGTATTTGTATGTGTCGTGAGGATTTGCAGCACGTTTTTGTATTTGTATGTGTTGTGAGGATTTGCAGCACCTTTTTGTATTTTTTGTTTTGTGAGGATTTGCAGCGCCTTTTTGTATTTGTATGTGTTTTGAGGATTTGCAGCGCCTTTTTGTATTTGTATGTGTTGTGAGGATTTGCAGCGCCTTTTTGTATTTGTATGTGTTGTGAGGATTTGCAGCGCGTTTTTGTATTTGTATGTGTTGTGAGGATTTGCAGCGCCTTTTTGTATTTGTATGTGTTGTGAGGATTTGCAGCACCTTTTTGTATTTGTATGTGTTGTGAGGATTTGCAGCGCCTTTTTGTATTTGTATGTGTTTTGAGGATTTGCAGCGCATTTTTGTTTTTCTATGTGTTGTGAGGATTTGCAGCGCCTTTTTGTATTTGTATGTGTTGTGAGGATTTGCAGCGCGGTTTTGTATTTGTATGTGTCGTGAGGATTTGCAGCGCGTTTTTGTATTTGTATGTGTTGTGAGGATTTGCAGCGCGTTTTTGTATTTGTATGTGTTGTGAGGATTTGCAGCGCGTTTCTGTATTTGTATGTGTTGTGAGGATTTGCACCGCGTTTTAGTATTTGTATGTGTTGTGAGGATTTGCAGCACGTTTTTGTATTTGTATGTGTTGTGAGGATTTGCAGCACCTTTTTGTATTTGAATGTGTTGTGAGGATTTGCAGCGCGTTTTTGTATTTGTATGTGTTGTGAGGATTTAAAGCGCGTTTTTGTATTTGTATGTGTTGTGAGGATTTGCAGCGCGTTTTTGTATTTGTATGTGTTGTGAGGATTTGCAGCGCGTTTTTGTATTTGTATGTGTTGTAAGGATTTGCAGTGCGTTTTTGTATTTGTATGTGTTGTGAACTTTTGCTGCGCGTTTTTGTATTTGTAAGTGTTGTGAGGATTTGCAGCGCGTTTTTGTATTTGCATGTGTTGTGAGGATTTGCAGCGCGTTTTTGTATTTGCATGCGTTGTGAGGATTTGCAGCGCGTTTTTGTATTTGTATGTGTTGTGAGGATTTGCAGCGCGTTTTTGTATTTGTATGTGTTGTGAACATTTGCAGCTCGTTTTTATATTTGTATGTGTTGTGAGGATTTGCAGCGCGTTTTTGTATTTGTATGTGTTGTAAGGATTTGCAGCGCGTTTTTTTATTTGCATGTGTTGTGGGGTTTTGCAGCGCGTTTTTGTATTTGTATGTGTTGTGAGGATTTGCAGCGCGTTTTTGTATTTGTATGTGTTGTGAGGATTTGCAGCGCGTTTTTGTATTTGCATGCGTTGTGAGGATTTGCAGCGCGTTTTTGTATTTGTATGTGTTGTGAGGATTTGCAGCGCGTTTTTGTATTTGCATGTGTTGTGAGGATTTGCAGCGCGTTTTTGTATTTGCATGCGTTGTGAGGATTTGCAGCGCGTTTTTGTATTTGTATGTGTTGTGAGGATTTGCAGCGCGTTTTTGTATTTGTATGTGTTGTGAACATTTGCAGCTCGTTTTTATATTTGTATGTGTTGTGAGGATTTGCAGCGCGTTTTTGTATTTGTATGTGTTGTAAGGATTTGCAGCGCGTTTTTTTATTTGCATGTGTTGTGGGGTTTTGCAGCGCGTTTTTGTATTTGTATGTGTTGTGAGGATTTGCAGCGCGTTTTTGTATTTGTATGTGTTGTGAGGATTTGCAGCGCGTTTTTGTATTTGCATGCGTTGTGAGGATTTGCAGCGCGTTTTTGTATTTGTATGTGTTGTGAGGATTTGCAGCGCGTTTTTGTATTTGCATGTGTTGTGAGGATTTGCAGCGCGTTTTTGTATTTGCATGCGTTGTGAGGATTTGCAGCGCGTTTTTGTATTTGTATGTGTTGTGAACTTTTGCTGCGCGTTTTTGTATTTGTAAGTGTTGTGAGGATTTGCAGCGCGTTTTTGTATGTGTATGTGTTGTGAGGATTTGCAGCGCGTTTTTGTATTTGCATGTGAGGATTTGCAGCGCGTTTTTGTATTTGTATGTGAGGATTTGCAGCGCGTTTTTGTATTTGTATGTGTTGTGAACATTTGCAGCTCGTTTTTGTATTTGTATGTGTTGTGAGGATTTGCAGCGTGTTTTTGTATTTGTATGTGTTGTGAGGATTTGCAGCGCGTTTTTGTATTTGTATGTGTTGTGAACTTTTGCTGCGCCTTTTTGTATTTGTATGTGTTGTGAGGATTTGCACCGCGTTTTAGTATTTGTATGTGTTGTGAGGATTTGCAGTGCGTTTTTGTATTTGTACGTGTTGTGAGGATTTGCAGCTCGTTTTTGTATTTGTATGCGTTGTGAGGATTTGCAGCGCGTTTTTGTATTTGTATGTGTTGTGAGGATTTGCAGCGCGTTTTTGTATTTGCATGTGTCGTGAGGATTTGCAGCGCGTTTTTGTATTTGTATGTGTCGTGAGGATTTGCAGCGCGTTTTTGTATTTGTATGTGTCGTGAGGATTTGCAGCGCGTTTTTGTATTTGTATGTGTCGTGAGGATTTGCAGCGCGTTTTTGTATTTGTATGTGTTGTGAGGATTTGCAGCTCGTTTTTGTATTTGTATGTGTCGTGAACTTTTGCAGCGCGTTTTTGTATTTGTATGTGTTGTGAGGATTTGCAGCGCGTTTTTGTATTTTTACGTGTTGTGAGGATTTGCAGCGCGTTTTTGTATTTGTATGTGTCGTGAGGATTTGCAGCGCATTTTTGTATTTGTGTTGTGAACTTTTGCAGCGCATTTTTATATTTGTATGTGTTGTGAGGATTTGCAGCGCGTTTTTGTATTTGTATGTGTTGTGAGGATTTGCACCTCGTTTTTGTATTTGTACATGTTGTGAGGATTTGCAGCGCGTTTTTGTATTTGTATGTGTTGTGAGGATTTGCAGCGCGTTTTTGTATTTGTATGTGTTGTGAGGATTTGCAGCGCGGTTTTGTATTTGTATGTGTTGTGAGGATTTGCAGCGCGTTTTTGTATTTGTATGTGAGGATTTGCAGCGCGTTTTTGTATTTGTATGTGTTGTGAACTTTTGCAGCTCGTTTTTATATTTGTATGTGTTGTGAGGATTTGCAGCGCGGTTTTGTATTTGTATGTGTTGTGAGGATTTGCAGCGCGTTTTTGTATTTGTATGTGAGGATTTGCAGCGCGTTTTTGTATTTGTATGTGTTGTGAACATTTGCAGCGCGTTTTTGTATTTGCATGTGTTGTGAGGATTTGCAGCGCGTTTTTGTATTTGTATGTGTTGTGAGGATTTGCAGCGCGTATTTGTATGTGTTGTGAGGATTTGCAGCGCGTTTTTGTATTTGTACGTGTTGTGAGGATTTGCAGCGCGTTTTTGTATTTGTATGTGTCGTGAGGATTTGCAGCGCATTTTTGTATTTGTGTTGTGAACTTTTGCAGCGCATTTTTATATTTGTATGTGTTGTGAGGATTTGCAGCGCGTTTTTGTATTTGTATGGGTTGTGAGGATTTGCACCGCGTTTTTGTATTTGTATGTGTTGTGAGGATTTGCAGCGTGTTTTTGTATTTGTATGTGTTGTGAACTTTTGCAGCGCGTTTTTGTATTTGTATGTGTCGTGAACTTTTGCAGCGCATTTTTGTATTTGTATGTGTTGTGAGGATTTGCACCGCGTTTTTGTATTTGTATGTGTTGTGAGGATTTGCAGCGCGGTTTTGTATTTGTACGTGTTGTGAGGATTTGCACCGTGTTTTTGTATTTGTATGTGTTGTGAGGATTTGCAGCGCGTTTTTGTATTTGTATGTGTTGTGAGGATTTACAGAGCGTTTTTGTATTTGTATGTGTTGTGAGGATTTGCAGCGCGTTTTTGTATTTGTATGTGTTGTGAGGATTTGCAGCGCGTTTGTGTATTTGTATGTGTCGTGAACTTTTGCAGCGCATTTTTGTATTTGTATGTGTTGTAAGGATTTGCACCGCGTTTTTGTATTTGTATGTGTTGTGAACTTTTGCAGCTCGTTTTTGTATTTGTATGTGTCGTGAGGATTTATAGCGCGTTTTTGTATTTGTATGTGTCGTGAGGATTTATAGCGCGTTTTTGTATTTGTATGTGTCGTGAACTTTTGCAGCGCATTTTTATATTTGCATGTGTTGTGAGGATTTGCACCGCGTTTTTGTATTTGTATGTGTTGTGAGGATTTGCAGCGCGGTTTTGTATTTGTATGTGTTGTGAGGATTTGCAGTGTGTTTTTGTATTTGTATGTGTTGTGAGGATTTGCACCGCGTTTTTGTATTTGTATGTGTTGTGAGGATTTGCAGTGTGTTTTTGTATTTGTATGTGTTGTGAGGATTTGCAGCGCGGTTTTGTATTTGTATGTGTTGTGAGGATTTGCAGCGCGTTTTTGTATTTGTATGTGTTGTGAGGATTTGCAGCGCGTTTTTGTATTTGTATGTGTTGTGAACTTTTGCTGCGCGTTTTTGTATTTGTAAGTGTTGTGAGGATTTGCAGCGCGTTTTTGTATGTGTATGTGTTGTGAGGATTTGCAGCTCGTTTTTGTATTTGTATGTGTTGTGAGGATTTGCAGCGCGTTTTTGTATTTGTATGTGTTGTGAGGATTTGCAGCGCGTTTTTGTATTTGTATGTGTTGTGAGGATTTGCAGCTCGTTTTTGTATTTGTATGTGTTGTGAGGATTTGCAGCTCGTTTTTGTATTTGTATGTGTTGTGAGGATTTGCAGCGCGTTTTTGTATTTGTATGTGTTGTGAGGATTTGCAGCGCGTTTTTGTATTTGCATGTGTCGTGAGGATTTGCAGCGCGTTTTTGTATTTGTATGTGTTGTGAGGATTTGCAGCGCGTTTTTGTATTTGTATGTGTCGTGAGGATTTGCAGCGCGTTTTTGTATTTGTATGTGTCGTGAGGATTTGCAGCGCGTTTTTGTATTTGTATGTGTTGTGAGGATTTGCAGCGCGTTTTTGTATTTTTACGTGTTGTGAGGATTTGCAGCGCGTTTTTGTATTTGTATGTGTCGTGAGGATTTGCAGCGCATTTTTGTATTTGTGTTGTGAACTTTTGCAGCGCATTTTTATATTTGTATGTGTTGTGAGGATTTGCAGCGCGTTTTTGTATTTGTATGTGTTGTGAGGATTTGCACCTCGTTTTTGTATTTGTACATGTTGTGAGGATTTGCAGCGCGTTTTTGTATTTGTATGTGTTGTGAGGATTTGCAGCGCGTTTTTGTATTTGTATGTGTTGTGAGGATTTGCAGCGCGGTTTTGTATTTGTATGTGTTGTGAGGATTTGCAGCGCGTTTTTGTATTTGTATGTGAGGATTTGCAGCGCGTTTTTGTATTTGTATGTGTTGTGAACTTTTGCAGCTCGTTTTTATATTTGTATGTGTTGTGAGGATTTGCAGCGCGGTTTTGTATTTGTATGTGTTGTGAGGATTTGCAGCGCGTTTTTGTATTTGTATGTGAGGATTTGCAGCGCGTTTTTGTATTTGTATGTGTTGTGAACATTTGCAGCGCGTTTTTGTATTTGCATGTGTTGTGAGGATTTGCAGCGCGTTTTTGTATTTGTATGTGTTGTGAGGATTTGCAGCGCGTATTTGTATGTGTTGTGAGGATTTGCAGCGCGTTTTTGTATTTGTACGTGTTGTGAGGATTTGCAGCGCGTTTTTGTATTTGTATGTGTCGTGAGGATTTGCAGCGCATTTTTGTATTTGTGTTGTGAACTTTTGCAGCGCATTTTTATATTTGTATGTGTTGTGAGGATTTGCAGCGCGTTTTTGTATTTGTATGGGTTGTGAGGATTTGCACCGCGTTTTTGTATTTGTATGTGTTGTGAGGATTTGCAGCGTGTTTTTGTATTTGTATGTGTTGTGAACTTTTGCAGCGCGTTTTTGTATTTGTATGTGTCGTGAACTTTTGCAGCGCATTTTTGTATTTGTATGTGTTGTGAGGATTTGCACCGCGTTTTTGTATTTGTATGTGTTGTGAGGATTTGCAGCGCGGTTTTGTATTTGTATGTGTCGTGAGGATTTGCAGCGTGTTTTTGTATTTGTATGTGTTGTGAGGATTTGCAGCGCGTTTTTGTATTTGTATGTGTTGTGAGGATTTATAGCGCGTTTTTGTATTTGTATGTGTTGTGAGGATTTGCAGCGCGTTTTTGTATTTGTATGTGTTGTGAGGATTTGCAGCGCGTTTGTGTATTTGTATGTGTCGTGAACTTTTGCAGCGCATTTTTGTATTTGTATGTGTTGTAAGGATTTGCAGCGCGTTTTTGTATTTGTATGTGTTGTGAACTTTTGCAGCTCGTTTTTGTATTTGTATGTGTCGTGAGGATTTATAGCGCGTTTTTGTATTTGTATGTGTCGTGAGGATTTATAGCGCGTTTTTGTATTTGTATGTGTCGTGAACTTTTGCAGCGCATTTTTATATTTGCATGTGTTGTGAGGATTTGCACCGCGTTTTTGTATTTGTATGTGTTGTGAGGATTTGCAGCGCGGTTTTGTATTTGTATGTGTTGTGAGGATTTGCAGTGTGTTTTTGTATTTGTATGTGTTGTGAGGATTTGCACCGCGTTTTTGTATTTGTATGTGTTGTGAGGATTTGCAGTGTGTTTTTGTATTTGTATGTGTTGTGAGGATTTGCAGCGCGGTTTTGTATTTGTATGTGTTGTGAGGATTTGCAGCGCGTTTTTGTATTTGTATGTGTTGTGAGGATTTGCAGCGCGTTTTTGTATTTGTATGTGTTGTGAGGATTTGCAGCGCGTTTTTGTATTTGTATGTGTCGTGAGGATTTGCAGCGCGTTTTTGTATTTGTATGTGTTGTGAACTTTTGCAGCGCATTTTTGTATTTGTATGTTTTGTGAGGATTTGCAGCGCCTTTTTGTATTTGTATGTGTCGTGAGGATTTGCAGCACGTTTTTGTATTTGTATGTGTTGTGAGGATTTGCAGCACCTTTTTGTATTTTTTGTTTTGTGAGGATTTGCAGCGCCTTTTTGTATTTGTATGTGTTTTGAGGATTTGCAGCGCCTTTTTGTATTTGTATGTGTTGTGAGGATTTGCAGCGCCTTTTTGTATTTGTATGTGTTGTGAGGATTTGCAGCGCGTTTTTGTATTTGTATGTGTTGTGAGGATTTGCAGCGCCTTTTTGTATTTGTATGTGTTGTGAGGATTTGCAGCACCTTTTTGTATTTGTATGTGTTGTGAGGATTTGCAGCGCCTTTTTGTATTTGTATGTGTTTTGAGGATTTGCAGCGCATTTTTGTTTTTCTATGTGTTGTGAGGATTTGCAGCGCCTTTTTGTATTTGTATGTGTTGTGAGGATTTGCAGCGCGGTTTTGTATTTGTATGTGTCGTGAGGATTTGCAGCGCGTTTTTGTATTTGTATGTGTTGTGAGGATTTGCAGCGCGTTTTTGTATTTGTATGTGTTGTGAGGATTTGCAGCGCGTTTCTGTATTTGTATGTGTTGTGAGGATTTGCACCGCGTTTTAGTATTTATGTGTTGTGAGGATTTGCAGCACGTTTTTGTATTTGTATGTGTTGTGAGGATTTGCAGCACCTTTTTGTATTTGAATGTGTTGTGAGGATTTGCAGCGCGTTTTTGTATTTGTATGTGTTGTGAGGATTTAAAGCGCGTTTTTGTATTTGTATGTGTTGTGAGGATTTGCAGCGCGTTTTTGTATTTGTATGTGTTGTGAGGATTTGCAGCGCGTTTTTGTATTTGTATGTGTTGTAAGGATTTGCAGTGCGTTTTTGTATTTGTATTTGTTGTGAACTTTTGCTGCGCGTTTTTGTATTTGTAAGTGTTGTGAGGATTTGCAGCGCGTTTTTGTATTTGCATGTGTTGTGAGGATTTGCAGCGCGTTTTTGTATTTGCATGCGTTGTGAGGATTTGCAGCGCGTTTTTGTATTTGTATGTGTTGTGAGGATTTGCACCGCGTTTTAGTATTTGTATGTGTTGTGAGGATTTGCAGTGCGTTTTTGTAATTGTACGTGTTGTGAGGATTTGCAGCTCGTTTTTGTATTTGTATGCGTTGTGAGGATTTGCAGCGCGTTTTTGTATTTGTATGTGTTGTGAGGATTTGCAGCGCGTTTTTGTATTTGCATGTGTTGTGAGGATTTGCAGTGCGTTTTTGTATTTGTATGTGTCGTGAGGATTTGCAGCGCGTTTTTGTATTTGTATGTGTCGTGAGGATTTGCAGCGCGTTTTTGTATTTGTATGTGTCGTGAACTTTTGCAGCGCGTTTTTGTAATTGTATGTGTTGTGAGGATTTGCAGCGCGTTTTTGTATTTGTATGTGTCGTGAGGATTTGCAGCGCGTTTTTGTATTTGTATGTGTTGTGAGGATTTGCAGCGCGTTTTTGTATTTGTACGTGTTGTGAGGATTTGCAGCGCGTTTTTGTATTTGTATGTGTCGTGAGGATTTGCAGCGCATTTTGTATTTGTGTTGTGAACTTTTGCAGCGCATTTTTATATTTGTATGTGTTGTGAGGATTTGCAGCGCGTTTTTGTATTTGTATGGGTTGTGAGGATTTGCACCGCGTTTTTGTATTTGTATGTGTTGTGAACTTTTGCAGCTCGTTTTTGTATTTGTATGTGTTGTGAGGATTTGCAGCGCGTTTTTGTATTTGTATGTGTTGTGAGGATTTGCAGCCCGTTTTTGTATTTGTATGTGTTGTGAGGATTTGCAGCGCATTTCTGTATTTGTATGTGTTGTGAGGATTTGCAGTGCGTTTCTGTATTTGTATGTGTTGTGAGGATTTGCAGCACGTTTTTGTGTTTGCATGTGTCGTGAGGATTTGCAGCGTGTTTTTGTATTTGTATGTGTCGTGAGGATTTATAGCGCGTTTTTGTATTTGTATGTGTCGTGAGGATTTATAGCGCGTTTTTGTATTTGTATGTGTCGTGAACTTTTACAGCGCATTTTTATATTTGTATGTGTTGTGAGGATTTGCACCGCGTTTTTGTATTTGTATGTGTTGTGAGGATTTGCAGCGCGGTTTTGTATTTGTATGTGTTGTGAGGATTTGCAGCGTGTTTTTGTATTTGTATGTGTCGTGAGGATTTGCAGCGTGTTTTTGTATTTGTATGTGTTGTGAGGATTTGCAGCGCGTTTTTGTATTTGTATGTGTTGTGAGGATTTGCAGCGCGTTTTTGTATTTGTATGTGTTGTGAACATTTGCAGCTCGTTTTTATATTTGTATGTGTTGTGAGGATTTGCAGCGCGTTTTTGTATTTGTATGTGTTGTAAGGATTTGCAGCGCGTTTTTTTATTTGCATGTGTTGTGGGGTTTTGCAGCGCGTTTTTGTATTTGTATGTGTTGTGAGGATTTGCAGCGCGTTTTTGTATTTGTATGTGTTGTGAGGATTTGCAGCGCGTTTTTGTATTTGCATGCGTTGTGAGGATTTGCAGCGCGTTTTTGTATTTGTATGTGTTGTGAGGATTTGCAGCGCGTTTTTGTATTTGCATGTTGTGAGGATTTGCAGCGCGTTTTTGTATTTGCATGCGTTGTGAGGATTTGCAGCGCGTTTTTGTATTTGTATGTGTTGTGAACTTTTGCTGCGCGTTTTTGTATTTGTAAGTGTTGTGAGGATTTGCAGCGCGTTTTTGTATGTGTATGTGTTGTGAGGATTTGCAGCTCGTTTTTGTATTTGTATGTGTTGTGAGGATTTGCAGCGCGTTTTTGTATTTGTATGTGTTGTGAGGATTTGCAGCGCGTTTTTGTATTTGTATGTGTTGTGAGGATTTGCTGCTCGTTTTTGTATTTGTATGTGTTGTGAGGATTTGCAGCTCGTTTTTGTATTTGTAAGTGTTGTGAGGATTTGCAGCGCGTTTTTGTATTTGTATGTGTTGTGAGGATTTGCAGCGCGTTTTTGTATTTGCATGTGAGGATTTGCAGCGCGTTTTTGTATTTGTATGTGAGGATTTGCAGCGCGTTTTTGTATTTGTATGTGTTGTGAACATTTGCAGCTCGTTTTTGTATTTGTATGTGTTGTGAGGATTTGCAGCGTGTTTTTGTATTTGTATGTGTTGTGAGGATTTGCAGCGCGTTTTTGTATTTGTATGTGTTGTGAACTTTTGCTGCGCCTTTTTGTATTTGTATGTGTTGTGAGGATTTGCACCGCGTTTTAGTATTTGTATGTGTTGTGAGGATTTGCAGTGCGTTTTTGTATTTGTACGTGTTGTGAGGATTTGCAGCTCGTTTTTGTATTTGTATGCGTTGTGAGGATTTGCAGCGCGTTTTTGTATTTGTATGTGTTGTGAGGATTTGCAGCGCGTTTTTGTATTTGCATGTGTCGTGAGGATTTGCAGCGCGTTTTTGTATTTGTATGTGTCGTGAGGATTTGCAGCGCGTTTTTGTATTTGTATGTGTTGTGAGGATTTGCAGCGCGTTTTTGTATTTGTATGTGTTGTGAGGATTTGCAGCGCGTTTCTGTATTTGTATGTGTTGTGAGGATTTGCAGCGCGTTTTTGTATTTGTATGTGTCGTGAGGATTTGCAGCGCGTTTTTGTATTTGTATGTGTTGTGAGGATTTGCAGCGCGTTTTTGTATTTGTACGTGTTGTGAGGATTTGCAGCGCGTTTTTGTATTTGTATGTGTCGTGAGGATTTGCAGCGCATTTTGTATTTGTGTTGTGAACTTTTGCAGCGCATTTTTATATTTGTATGTGTTGTGAGGATTTGCAGCGCGTTTTTGTATTTGTATGGGTTGTGAGGATTTGCACCGCGTTTTTGTATTTGTATGTGTTGTGAACTTTTGCAGCTCGTTTTTGTATTTGTATGTGTTGTGAGGATTTGCAGCGCGTTTTTGTATTTGTATGTGTTGTGAGGATTTGCAGCCCGTTTTTGTATTTGTATGTGTTGTGAGGATTTGCAGCGCATTTCTGTATTTGTATGTGTTGTGAGGATTTGCAGTGCGTTTCTGTATTTGTATGTGTTGTGAGGATTTGCAGCACGTTTTTGTGTTTGCATGTGTCGTGAGGATTTGCAGCGTGTTTTTGTATTTGTATGTGTCGTGAGGATTTATAGCGCGTTTTTGTATTTGTATGTGTCGTGAGGATTTATAGCGCGTTTTTGTATTTGTATGTGTCGTGAACTTTTACAGCGCATTTTTATATTTGTATGTGTTGTGAGGATTTGCACCGCGTTTTTGTATTTGTATGTGTTGTGAGGATTTGCAGCGCGGTTTTGTATTTGTATGTGTTGTGAGGATTTGCAGCGTGTTTTTGTATTTGTATGTGTCGTGAGGATTTGCAGCGTGTTTTTGTATTTGTATGTGTTGTGAGGATTTGCAGCGCGTTTTTGTATTTGTATGTGTTGTGAGGATTTGCAGCGCGTTTTTGTATTTGTATGTGTTGTGAACATTTGCAGCTCGTTTTTATATTTGTATGTGTTGTGAGGATTTGCAGCGCGTTTTTGTATTTGTATGTGTTGTAAGGATTTGCAGCGCGTTTTTTTATTTGCATGTGTTGTGGGGTTTTGCAGCGCGTTTTTGTATTTGTATGTGTTGTGAGGATTTGCAGCGCGTTTTTGTATTTGTATGTGTTGTGAGGATTTGCAGCGCGTTTTTGTATTTGCATGCGTTGTGAGGATTTGCAGCGCGTTTTTGTATTTGTATGTGTTGTGAGGATTTGCAGCGCGTTTTTGTATTTGCATGTTGTGAGGATTTGCAGCGCGTTTTTGTATTTGCATGCGTTGTGAGGATTTGCAGCGCGTTTTTGTATTTGTATGTGTTGTGAACTTTTGCTGCGCGTTTTTGTATTTGTAAGTGTTGTGAGGATTTGCAGCGCGTTTTTGTATGTGTATGTGTTGTGAGGATTTGCAGCTCGTTTTTGTATTTGTATGTGTTGTGAGGATTTGCAGCGCGTTTTTGTATTTGTATGTGTTGTGAGGATTTGCAGCGCGTTTTTGTATTTGTATGTGTTGTGAGGATTTGCTGCTCGTTTTTGTATTTGTATGTGTTGTGAGGATTTGCAGCTCGTTTTTGTATTTGTAAGTGTTGTGAGGATTTGCAGCGCGTTTTTGTATTTGTATGTGTTGTGAGGATTTGCAGCGCGTTTTTGTATTTGCATGTGAGGATTTGCAGCGCGTTTTTGTATTTGTATGTGAGGATTTGCAGCGCGTTTTTGTATTTGTATGTGTTGTGAACATTTGCAGCTCGTTTTTGTATTTGTATGTGTTGTGAGGATTTGCAGCGTGTTTTTGTATTTGTATGTGTTGTGAGGATTTGCAGCGCGTTTTTGTATTTGTATGTGTTGTGAACTTTTGCTGCGCCTTTTTGTATTTGTATGTGTTGTGAGGATTTGCACCGCGTTTTAGTATTTGTATGTGTTGTGAGGATTTGCAGTGCGTTTTTGTATTTGTACGTGTTGTGAGGATTTGCAGCTCGTTTTTGTATTTGTATGCGTTGTGAGGATTTGCAGCGCGTTTTTGTATTTGTATGTGTTGTGAGGATTTGCAGCGCGTTTTTGTATTTGCATGTGTCGTGAGGATTTGCAGCGCGTTTTTGTATTTGTATGTGTCGTGAGGATTTGCAGCGCGTTTTTGTATTTGTATGTGTCGTGAGGATTTGCAGCGCGTTTTTGTATTTGTATGTGTCGTGAGGATTTGCAGCGCGTTTTTGTATTTGTATGTGTTGTGAGGATTTGCAGCTCGTTTTTGTATTTGTATGTGTCGTGAACTTTTGCAGCGCGTTTTTGTATTTGTATGTGTTGTGAGGATTTGCAGCGCGTTTTTGTATTTTTACGTGTTGTGAGGATTTGCAGCGCGTTTTTGTATTTGTATGTGTCGTGAGGATTTGCAGCGCATTTTTGTATTTGTGTTGTGAACTTTTGCAGCGCATTTTTATATTTGTATGTGTTGTGAGGATTTGCAGCGCGTTTTTGTATTTGTATGTGTTGTGAGGATTTGCACCTCGTTTTTGTATTTGTACATGTTGTGAGGATTTGCAGCGCGTTTTTGTATTTGTATGTGTTGTGAGGATTTGCAGCGCGTTTTTGTATTTGTATGTGTTGTGAGGATTTGCAGCGCGGTTTTGTATTTGTATGTGTTGTGAGGATTTGCAGCGCGTTTTTGTATTTGTATGTGAGGATTTGCAGCGCGTTTTTGTATTTGTATGTGTTGTGAACTTTTGCAGCTCGTTTTTATATTTGTATGTGTTGTGAGGATTTGCAGCGCGGTTTTGTATTTGTATGTGTTGTGAGGATTTGCAGCGCGTTTTTGTATTTGTATGTGAGGATTTGCAGCGCGTTTTTGTATTTGTATGTGTTGTGAACATTTGCAGCGCGTTTTTGTATTTGCATGTGTTGTGAGGATTTGCAGCGCGTTTTTGTATTTGTATGTGTTGTGAGGATTTGCAGCGCGTATTTGTATGTGTTGTGAGGATTTGCAGCGCGTTTTTGTATTTGTACGTGTTGTGAGGATTTGCAGCGCGTTTTTGTATTTGTATGTGTCGTGAGGATTTGCAGCGCATTTTTGTATTTGTGTTGTGAACTTTTGCAGCGCATTTTTATATTTGTATGTGTTGTGAGGATTTGCAGCGCGTTTTTGTATTTGTATGGGTTGTGAGGATTTGCACCGCGTTTTTGTATTTGTATGTGTTGTGAGGATTTGCAGCGTGTTTTTGTATTTGTATGTGTTGTGAACTTTTGCAGCGCGTTTTTGTATTTGTATGTGTCGTGAACTTTTGCAGCGCATTTTTGTATTTGTATGTGTTGTGAGGATTTGCACCGCGTTTTTGTATTTGTATGTGTTGTGAGGATTTGCAGCGCGGTTTTGTATTTGTATGTGTCGTGAGGATTTGCAGCGTGTTTTTGTATTTGTATGTGTTGTGAGGATTTGCAGCGCGTTTTTGTATTTGTATGTGTTGTGAGGATTTATAGCGCGTTTTTGTATTTGTATGTGTTGTGAGGATTTGCAGCGCGTTTTTGTATTTGTATGTGTTGTGAGGATTTGCAGCGCGTTTGTGTATTTGTATGTGTCGTGAACTTTTGCAGCGCATTTTTGTATTTGTATGTGTTGTAAGGATTTGCACCGCGTTTTTGTATTTGTATGTGTTGTGAACTTTTGCAGCTCGTTTTTGTATTTGTATGTGTCGTGAGGATTTATAGCGCGTTTTTGTATTTGTATGTGTCGTGAGGATTTATAGCGCGTTTTTGTATTTGTATGTGTCGTGAACTTTTGCAGCGCATTTTTATATTTGCATGTGTTGTGAGGATTTGCACCGCGTTTTTGTATTTGTATGTGTTGTGAGGATTTGCAGCGCGGTTTTGTATTTGTATGTGTTGTGAGGATTTGCAGTGTGTTTTTGTATTTGTATGTGTTGTGAGGATTTGCACCGCGTTTTTGTATTTGTATGTGTTGTGAGGATTTGCAGTGTGTTTTTGTATTTGTATGTGTTGTGAGGATTTGCAGCGCGGTTTTGTATTTGTATGTGTTGTGAGGATTTGCAGCGCGTTTTTGTATTTGTATGTGTTGTGAGGATTTGCAGCGCGTTTTTGTATTTGTATGTGTTGTGAACTTTTGCTGCGCGTTTTTGTATTTGTAAGTGTTGTGAGGATTTGCAGCGCGTTTTTGTATGTGTATGTGTTGTGAGGATTTGCAGCTCGTTTTTGTATTTGTATGTGTTGTGAGGATTTGCAGCGCGTTTTTGTATTTGTATGTGTTGTGAGGATTTGCAGCGCGTTTTTGTATTTGTATGTGTTGTGAGGATTTGCAGCTCGTTTTTGTATTTGTATGTGTTGTGAGGATTTGCAGCTCGTTTTTGTATTTGTATGTGTTGTGAGGATTTGCAGCGCGTTTTTGTATTTGTATGTGTTGTGAGGATTTGCAGCGCGTTTTTGTATTTGTATGTGTTGTGAGGATTTGCACCGCGTTTTAGTATTTGTATGTGTTGTGAGGATTTGCAGCGCGTTTTTGTATTTGTATGTGTTGTGAGGATTTGCAGTGCGTTTCTGTATTTGTATGTGTTGTGAGGATTTGCAGCGCGTTTTTGTATTTGTATGTGTTGTGAGGATTTGCAGCGCGTTTTTGTATTTTTTATGTGTTGTGAACTTTTGCAGCGTGTTTTTGTTTGTATGTGTTGTGAGGATTTGCAGTGCGTTTTTGTATTTGTATGTGTTGTGAGGATTTGCAGCGCGTTTCTGTATTTGTATGTGTCGTGAGGATTTATAGCGCGTTTTTGTATTTGTATGTGTCGTGAGGATTTATAGCGCGTTTTTGTATTTGTATGTGTCGTGAACTTTTGCAGCACGTTTTTGTATTTGTATGTGTTGTGAGGATTTGCAGCGCGTATTTGTATTTGTATGTGTTGTGAGGATTTGCAGCGCGTTTTTGTATTTGTATGTGTCGTGAACTTTTGCAGCGCATTTTTGTATTTGTATGTGTCGTGAGGATTTGCAGCGCGTTTTTGTATTTGTATGTGTTGTGAGGATTTGCAGCGCGTTTTTGTATTTGCATGTGTTGTGAGGATTTGCAGCGCGTTTTTGTATTTGTATGTGTCGTGAGGATTTGCAGCGCGTTTTTGTATTTGTATGTGTCGTGCGGATTTGCAGCGCGTTTTTGTATTTGTATGTGTCGTGAACTTTTGCTGCGCGTTTTAGTATTTGTACGTGTTGTGAGGATTTGCAGCGCGTTTTTGTATTTGCATGTGTTGTGAGGATTTGCAGCGTGTTTTTGTATTTGTATGTGTTGTGAGGATTTGCAGCGCGTTTTTGTATTTGTATGTGTTGTGAGGATTTATAGCGCGTTTTTGTATTTGTATGTGTTGTGAACATTTGCAGCTCGTTTTTGTATTTGTATGTGTTGTGAGGATTTGCAGCGTGTTTTTGTATTTGTATGTGTTGTGAGGATTTGCAGCGCGTTTTTGTATTTGTATGTGTTGTGAACTTTTGCTGCGCCTTTTTGTATTTGTATGTGTTGTGAGGATTTGCACCGCGTTTTAGTATTTGTATGTGTTGTGAGGATTTGCAGTGCGTTTTTGTATTTGTACGTGTTGTGAGGATTTGCAGCTCGTTTTTGTATTTGTATGCGTTGTGAGGATTTGCAGCGCGTTTTTGTATTTGTATGTGTTGTGAGGATTTGCAGCGCGTTTTTGTATTTGCATGTGTCGTGAGGATTTGCAGCGCGTTTTTGTATTTGTATGTGTCGTGAGGATTTGCAGCGCGTTTTTGTATTTGTATGTGTCGTGAGGATTTGCAGCGCGTTTTTGTATTTGTATGTGTCGTGAGGATTTGCAGCGCGTTTTTGTATTTGTATGTGTTGTGAGGATTTGCAGCTCGTTTTTGTATTTGTATGTGTCGTGAACTTTTGCAGCGCGTTTTTGTATTTGTATGTGTTGTGAGGATTTGCAGCGCGTTTTTGTATTTTTACGTGTTGTGAGGATTTGCAGCGTGTTTTTGTATTTGTATGTGTCGTGAGGATTTGCAGCGCATTTTTGTATTTGTGTTGTGAACTTTTGCAGCGCATTTTTATATTTGTATGTGTTGTGAGGATTTGCAGCGCGTTTTTGTATTTGTATGTGTTGTGAGGATTTGCACCTCGTTTTTGTATTTGTACATGTTGTGAGGATTTGCAGCGCGTTTTTGTATTTGTATGTGTTGTGAGGATTTGCAGCGCGGTTTTGTATTTGTATGTGTTGTGAGGATTTGCAGCGCGTTTTTGTATTTGTATGTGAGGATTTGCAGCGCGTTTTTGTATTTGTATGTGTTGTGAACTTTTGCAGCTCGTTTTTATATTTGTATGTGTTGTGAGGATTTGCAGCGCGGTTTTGTATTTGTATGTGTTGTGAGGATTTGCAGCGCGTTTTTGTATTTGTATGTGAGGATTTGCAGCGCGTTTTTGTATTTGTATGTGTTGTGAACATTTGCAGCGCGTTTTTGTATTTGCATGTGTTGTGAGGATTTGCAGCGCGTTTTTGTATTTGTATGTGTTGTGAGGATTTGCAGCGCGTATTTGTATGTGTTGTGAGGATTTGCAGCGCGTTTTTGTATTTGTACGTGTTGTGAGGATTTGCAGCGCGTTTTTGTATTTGTATGTGTCGTGAGGATTTGCAGCGCATTTTTGTATTTGTGTTGTGAACTTTTGCAGCGCATTTTTATATTTGTATGTGTTGTGAGGATTTGCAGCGCGTTTTTGTATTTGTATGGGTTGTGAGGATTTGCACCGCGTTTTTGTATTTGTATGTGTTGTGAGGATTTGCAGCGTGTTTTTGTATTTGTATGTGTTGTGAACTTTTGCAGCGCGTTTTTGTATTTGTATGTGTCGTGAACTTTTGCAGCGCATTTTTGTATTTGTATGTGTTGTGAGGATTTGCACCGCGTTTTTGTATTTGTATGTGTTGTGAGGATTTGCAGCGCGGTTTTGTATTTGTATGTGTCGTGAGGATTTGCAGCGTGTTTTTGTATTTGTATGTGTTTTGAGGATTTGCAGCGCGTTTTTGTATTTGTATGTGTTGTGAGGATTTATAGCGCGTTTTTGTATTTGTATGTGTTGTGAGGATTTGCAGCGCGTTTTTGTATTTGTATGTGTTGTGAGGATTTGCAGCGCGTTTGTGTATTTGTATGTGTCGTGAACTTTTGCAGCGCATTTTTGTATTTGTATGTGTTGTAAGGATTTGCACCGCGTTTTTGTATTTGTATGTGTTGTGAACTTTTGCAGCTCGTTTTTGTATTTGTATGTGTCGTGAGGATTTATAGCGCGTTTTTGTATTTGTATGTGTCGTGAGGATTTATAGCGCGTTTTTGTATTTGTATGTGTCGTGAACTTTTGCAGCGCATTTTTATATTTGCATGTGTTGTGAGGATTTGCACCGCGTTTTTGTATTTGTATGTGTTGTGAGGATTTGCAGCGCGGTTTTGTATTTGTATGTGTTGTGAGGATTTGCAGTGTGTTTTTGTATTTGTATGTGTTGTGAGGATTTGCACCGCGTTTTTGTATTTGTATGTGTTGTGAGGATTTGCAGTGTGTTTTTGTATTTGTATGTGTTGTGAGGATTTGCAGCGCGGTTTTGTATTTGTATGTGTTGTGAGGATTTGCAGCGCGTTTTTGTATTTGTATGTGTTGTGAGGATTTGCAGCGCGTTTTTGTATTTGTATGTGTTGTGAACTTTTGCTGCGCGTTTTTGTATTTGTAAGTGTTGTGAGGATTTGCAGCGCGTTTTTGTATGTGTATGTGTTGTGAGGATTTGCAGCTCGTTTTTGTATTTGTATGTGTTGTGAGGATTTGCAGCGCGTTTTTGTATTTGTATGTGTTGTGAGGATTTGCAGCGCGTTTTTGTATTTGTATGTGTTGTGAGGATTTGCAGCTCGTTTTTGTATTTGTATGTGTTGTGAGGATTTGCAGCTCGTTTTTGTATTTGTATGTGTTGTGAGGATTTGCAGCGCGTTTTTGTATTTGTATGTGTTGTGAGGATTTGCAGCGCGTTTTTGTATTTGTATGTGTTGTGAGGATTTGCACCGCGTTTTAGTATTTGTATGTGTTGTGAGGATTTGCAGCGCGTTTTTGTATTTGTATGTGTTGTGAGGATTTGCAGTGCGTTTCTGTATTTGTATGTGTTGTGAGGATTTGCAGCGCGTTTTTGTATTTGTATGTGTTGTGAGGATTTGCAGCGCGTTTTTGTATTTTTTATGTGTTGTGAACTTTTGCAGCGTGTTTTTGTTTGTATGTGTTGTGAGGATTTGCAGTGCGTTTTTGTATTTGTATGTGTTGTGAGGATTTGCAGCGCGTTTCTGTATTTGTATGTGTCGTGAGGATTTATAGCGCGTTTTTGTATTTGTATGTGTCGTGAGGATTTATAGCGCGTTTTTGTATTTGTATGTGTCGTGAACTTTTGCAGCACGTTTTTGTATTTGTATGTGTTGTGAGGATTTGCAGCGCGTATTTGTATTTGTATGTGTTGTGAGGATTTGCAGCGCGTTTTTGTATTTGTATGTGTCGTGAACTTTTGCAGCGCATTTTTGTATTTGTATGTGTCGTGAGGATTTGCAGCGCGTTTTTGTATTTGTATGTGTTTTGAGGATTTGCAGCGCGTTTTTGTATTTGTATGTGTTGTGAGGATTTGCAGCGCGTTTTTGTATTTGCATGTGTTGTGAGGATTTGCAGCGCGTTTTTGTATTTGTATGTGTCGTGAGGATTTGCAGCGCGTTTTTGTATTTGTATGTGTCGTGAGGATTTGCAGCGCGTTTTTGTATTTGTATGTGTCGTGAACTTTTGCTGCGCGTTTTAGTATTTGTACGTGTTGTGAGGATTTGCAGCGCGTTTTTGTATTTGCATGTGTTGTGAGGATTTGCAGCGTGTTTTTGTATTTGTATGTGTTGTGAGGATTTGCAGCGCGTTTTTGTATTTGTATGTGTTGTGAGGATTTATAGCGCGTTTTTGTATTTGTATGTGTCGTGAACTTTTGCAGCGCGTTTTTGTATTTGTATGTGTCGTGAACTTTTGCAGCGCATTTTTGTATTTGTATGTGTTGTAAGGATTTGCACAGCGTTTTTGTATTTGTATGTGTTGTGAACTTTTGCAGCTCGTTTTTGTATTTGTATGTGTTGTGAGGATTTGCAGCGCGTTTTTGTATTTGTATGTGTTGTGAGGATTTGCAGCGCGTTTTTGTATTTGTATGTGTCGTGAACTTTTGCTGCGCGTTTTAGTATTTGTACGTGTTGTGAGGATTTGCAGCGCGTTTTTGTATTTGCATGTGTTGTGAGGATTTGCAGCGCGTTTTTGTATTTGTATGTGTTGTGAACTTTTGCAGCTCGTTTTTGTATTTGTATGTGTTGTAAGGATTTTCACCGCGTTTTTGTATTTGTATGTGTTGTGAGGATTTGCAGCGCGTTTTTGTATTTGTATGTGTCGTGAACTTTTGCAGCGTGTTTTTGTATTTGTATGTGTTGTAAGGATTTGCACCGCGTTTTTGTATTTGTACGTGTTGTGAGGATTTGCAGCGCGTTTTTGTATTTGTATGTGTTGTGAGGATTTGCAGCGCTTTTTTGTATTTGTATGTGTTGTGAGGATTTGCAGCGCGTTTCTGTGTTTGTATGTGTTGTGAGGATTTGCACCGCGTTTTAGTATTTGTATGTGTTGTGAGGATTTGCAGCTCGTTTTTGTATTTGTACTTGTTGTGAGGATTTGCAGCGCGCGTGTTGTCAAACTGATGAAGATGTTTTCTTCATTTGCTGCGTGTTGAGCTGTCTCGGCCACCGCAGTACATGGCTGTTCAATGTTCATAGATTAGTTAGTGATCTCATTCTCTCTTGCTTATCTGCTTTGCTAGCATGAATGAATTAATGAATGAAAGCATCGTCGGCATCGGGAGTTAACGCAGTTTGAGCCAGCGGCTCGATTGATAAGGCTCTGTGTGTACAGACATTTCACCCTCCTCCACTTCAGGTGAAGGTGGTGGAGAAAAGTCCTCTACTTTAGATGACCGGTCTTTTGCAAAACTACTGTCCTTACTCGAGTCACTATCCATCTTTACGAGTCTGACAGCTGTCAAACAAGTTGTCACTGCGGGTCTCAGGTGCACGCCCCCCCCCCGCTCAGCCCCGCCCTCGTCTCGTCCCCTCTGTCTCCGCTGGGCTCTGCCCACTTTCGCGGCATTTTTCAAATATTGAGTTAGGCTGTGAACAGGGGTTTAGTTTCCCTTTAAATGCGCAAGCCTTTACATTAGAATGGATTCTGATTTGCTGACAGTGTTTTATTGTCCAACAGCTGAAAAAAATCTTTCTGAAAGTGATCCCAATGATATATTTTGCTCTAAAACGTTATTGTTATAGCTTTGGTGGGAACCTAAGCATGCTGTCACAGGCTGGAGAATCCTTTTTTTTGAATATATATATATATATATATATATATATATATATATATATATATATATATATATATATATATATATATATATATATATATATATTCAACATTTAATCATTTACCAGACGCTTTTATCCAAAGCGACTTACAAAAAAGGGGAGAGCAATAGAAGCAACGAAACAACCAAGGCCAACAACCTGTAAGAGCTGTAAGAAATCTCAATTAATTAGTACAGTACACAATTTTTTTTTATTTTATTTTTTTATATAGCCATCTACAACAAAAACTCACATACGCAAATACAGAACACCGGATTTTGATAGCCATGATAACAACCCATTAGGACTAAGGCTGATGCCCCAACTGTTGTCGTTAATGCAGATTCAGTGGCCCAATGGGTTGGTTTTGTATGGCATTCTAGCTAAACGCGCAGCAATAGCCATCTACAACAAAAACTCACGTACGCAAAATACAGAACACTGGATTATGATAGCTATGATAACTATGTAACACACCCGCCTGAAGGCACAAATCCGGATTTTATTTATATATATATATATATATATATATATATATGTGTGTGTGTGTGTGTGTGTGTGTGTGTGTGTGTGTATATATATATATGTGTGTGTGTGTGTATATATATATATGTGTGTGTGTGTGTGTGTGTGTATATATATGTGTGTGTGTGTGTATGGCTCTGTGAAATACTTAATTCTGATTGGTCAATCGCGCATTCCAGCGGTACGTTATTTCCAGATAACACCCGCTCATCCGGGTACTACGAGTTATCTTGACCGGTACTACTTCTGTGCTTAACGCTGGCGCCATCTTGTGGCTTAAACAGCCGTGGGTTACAATGGAAGACTTCAAGGTGGGTTTCCTTTATAACGTTTTTACTATGGATATTTTTCTTACACAAACGCATCGATTCGAATCAGAAGGCTCTATTAACCCATCGGAGTCGTGTGGAGCACGTTATTTGATGGACAGCTGCATTTTTTTATGGACTTCAAAAACAGCTACAACTACTGCTTGGATTAACGTTATCCTGGACTTTTTAAATAAAACTAACCCTTTCAGCATTCATTTTCAAAATTTAGCAGCAATAGATAAAGGCTCAAAGCAGTTTGAAACTGTTTTTTTTTTTTTTTTGCGGAAGCTTTGTGTAAGAGCTAATAAAATATTTAATCTCAAGACAATATTTTGTGTCTAATAATTATTTATTTGAGACTAGTAGCCGTGTAATAAGCGGGATAATGTCCACCCAGCCGGTTGTTATCGCAGAATAAACCCCTTCAGAGTGATGCTCCGCTTCGCGTCGGGGTCCTGATCACTCTGAAGGGGTTTATTCTGCGATAACAATCAGCTGGGGGTACATTATCCCTTACATATATTCAAGTAAACGAGAAAACGTATGTCATTTTTCTTATCTACTAAATGAATCTTGATTTAATATTTTTTTTAAATATTTAGACTAGAAACAAGACAAAAATACCAAGTAATAAGATTATTTTTTGCAATGCCACTTTTTTTAAAGTAGTGATGACTGTATATCTCTGCCCCGCTCTCATGTTGAGCTTTCTCAAATGTGTCCATGCATGGAAGAACATCATAAAATAAACATCCCTTACATAAACCCTTACATAAACATCCCTCATACATATCTTGTATGAGATTTTTCTATACCAAAATAATACAGTAAGATTAAACATAATTGTCAATTATCATAATCATTACCATATTAACCCACAGCACCCCTTATCACATTAACCCCCTACCCATTATCCCTTCATTTTAATACCATAGCTCTTTAGACTTCCTGTTTATTGAATCGAGAAAGAGGGAGGGGGTGGGGAAAGGAAAAGGGGGGGGGGGGGTAGTAGAGAAGGAGAGGGGGAAAGGAAACACTTTACTTAGGGGGTTTCCACCTTTCCCTGGAGGAGAAGTAGCTACAGGAATGTTCATGTTTTATGCCTTTCTGGACCACCTTATTATCAATGAGTTTCTTATTACAACATCAGTGATTCCTGAATCTTATATCAGTGATAGTAACTGTTGTAACTTGCAATGATGATTGACATGGAGAGAAATGTACAATAATGATGATAAATTCAAACTCTTGCCTGTATGGTTTCATTTTATGAAAATTGATGGTTGTCACAAAGTGTGATATTTGCTTATTCACGGTATGAAAATTATAGTGAAAAACATCCAACCTGATGTAGAATGTCAAGTGTGCATACATAAATCCTTACCTCCTTGAATGTCTGTCAGACTCGTCAACATGCTTACAGCCATACATATACATGCAGCGGAGAAATGTCAGAGAGCTGTGTTGATACCACCAACCCCCATCCATGGCGAAATAAAACCAGCAGCATAGGATTATTTTGGACAACCCCCAAAACATTTAAAATCTTATTTTTAAATGCATTACTTTAATATGGTCTTTATATCAAATTCTATTTTTAAAGAAAATTTTGCCAGACAATGTGTTTGATTACTTCAAGTGTGTGATCTAGAAGCATTAGAAAAGTGGGCGTCTGGGTGGGAAAACCCGGAGCACTGCTGGGAGTCAGGGAGTTCTGGAATGCTGAAGGGGAGTGTATGGAGGCAGGAAACAGACGGAGCTGATCTGATCATAGAAATGAAAAATGTGTGTACGTGACCGTTTGTGTTTATATTTATTTGCACACATTTTCACATTTTCAGATCTGACATTTGAGTTCTTCTGACCTCTTGAATTATAATTTAGTACACACACACCAACACACACACACACACACACACACACACACACACACACACACACACACACACACACACACACACACACACACACACACACACACACACACACACACACACACACACACATTTTTGTGAATTGTGGGGACGTTCCAACATAATGGATTTTACACTGTGCAAATTGTACATTCTATCCCCCTACCCTGCAGAACTTCACCAAATTAGCTGAGCATGTGCACCTATTATTGTAAAGCAGCGTGCAAACTTTTATGGAGATCGGGCCGTCGGTAGAGGTATTACAGTTTAAAAGGTAAAAAAAAAAAAAAAAATCATTTTCATGGTAAATAAGCTGAAAATGCAAAAATCTACCGTGTTCCTCTCTGCCGGCCATGTCAAAACGCTTGATAAAGTTTTTGTAACCAGCAGCTCAAAAATCAAGTGCTGAGACCCTATGGTTTTTTTTTTTTTTTTTATATAAGCCTTTTTATACCCTTTTACGCCTCTATTATTAGGGGTTCAAGCACGAAGTGCTTGAAAACCTATTGTATTTGTGCCGGTTTTTACTAAAACGCATCGTGCAGACCAAACCGTAAGGGCTAGAGACTTGAAACTTGGCCAATAGGTAGTACAAAAATCGAGGAGAGGTTATCAAAATATGAGCCAGATTGGCCTATAGGTGGCGCTATAGCGATAAATTGCGCGAAACTGCTCATAACTCCTAGACCGTTGGCAGTAGCCTCAAGTATCGAGACGGACCAGACGCATGCCTTGGATTGGCTTGTGAGCTGGGAAAATAGCCAGCTATTTTGGCTTTTTCCAAAACTTTTGCAAACTAGTCCCTGGCTATTGGCCAGACCGGAACCAAACCAGCGCAGGCAGATTCTCTGGAGTCAGATTGTCAATCATCATTGAAAAAAAGTGGAAACTTTGATTCAATTTTGCTATGGGGCGTCAAAATGGACGTTCAAGGTGGAGCCTATTTTATTAATAAGGCTATAACTCAAAAAAGAAATGAGATATCATCACCAAACTTGGTGCACATATGTATGGGCTCAATCTTTGGTCACGATAAAAAAATTGCGACGATTGGTCTCTAAGTGGCGCTATAATGTTAAAAAAACATAAAAAGGGCTATAACCACCTGACTGTTAGTCCGATTGACTTGAAAATTGGTATGCAGTATCTTGGCCCAAGGCCCCATGTATGTCTATGAGGACATTGGCGTATCTCAAAAAACATGGCCGCAATCGGCCAATGAAGTTGAACACTTATAAGACAAGGTTAACAGAGGCTGATCAGAAAGAAACTTGATGAGCATGTTTGACTCATGGCCCTAAGGTCTGTAAGAATTTTAAAAGAAATCAACCACTAGTTGGCGCTAACAAGTTTTATGGCTCTGTAATCACGTGGTGTTTGACATATCCACACCATATGCATATCAATTGATAGATCTCCTCATACTGAATAACTTTGCCTCTAGAGCCATTGCTGTCATTCATTAAATATTTGCAATAATGTTAAAAACCTACTTTTTCAAGCTAGTCCCTGGTTTTTTACCCGATCGGAACCAAATCAGTCTAGGACAATTCTCTGGACTCTCTAGATCAATAATCTTTGAAAAAAAAGTTGAACTTTTGCTTTTGGATGGCCATAACAGGGACATTTAGAAAAGAGGTGTGGCAAAATACACTCAAAAGCCTATAAAATCCTAAGGGAAAACTCAAAACTTCACGAAATATGTTGGGTATATGTGGCATAACATTCTGAAGAAGCATGCAAAGTTTTATGGAGATAATACCATAGGTGGCGCTATACTGTTAAAAAGCTTTAAAACCATGCATTTCCTATGGTAAATTCCCTTTATTGGCTGTAAATGGTCTTTTCCATCTGTTATCATATAATGTTCAAATCATTTGTTAGATCTGCTCATTCTGACTCTCTAGATCAATTGAGAATGAGATGTTGTCACGACACAGTGCCCCGCCCATAGAGATCACGGAATCCTCCCCCTTCTGCCATTTTGGGAGAATAGTACTCGCCTTAGTGGATTCGGACAGAGACTGGAGAAGAGATATTCTGATGATTACCAAGTACATCGTTTTCCAAACTCAACGTAACATAACATGAAGTTTTAATTCACCCAAGCCGAGTTGAGAAAGCAGCTGCTGATAAACATACGCTATAATTCACCACAGGGTGTCAGTCATCGTCTAAACTCGTGACCGCGAAGCTGAAGTGTGTAACACCTGATGAATACGATCCTTTATTTATTTGTATTAAACATTTTGATCACTATTTTGCCATTTTTCACTATCAGTCATTTTACTTTATGTAATTTACATGTTTATGCCAAAAACGCTTAATTAATATTCAAAGTCTATATTTGACAAAAGCCTATAGTTGACAAATTTTCCTCTAACGTTACATTAATTTAAGCCACGTACCGAGCATTTATTATACTTAAGAAGGCTGGACTAAAAGCACCAGCACACACAAGCGATCCTTTTTATTAGTCAAATTCATTTAGAAATCAAAACTCAACAGGTATAAAATATGATCAGTACGAGAAAAACACTTACTGAGAGGACGAGCACTGGACTGCTGCGGGATAGTGGGGAGATTTAGGTAACACTTTACTTGAAGGGGTGTGCATAAGACTGACATGACACCTTCATAATCATGACATGACACGTGTCATGAATATGAAGGAGTTTTTATGCATGTTTATGACAACTGTCATTAAGTGTCATTCGCTTAATTATGTCATTTTTAATGCAATGATGACATTTCGGAGTTGTCTTTGTTATGACAACTTGACATAAACCAATACATCATAACCTGTCAGTGTCTTTGTCATGACAACTTGACATTACCAAGACAACATAACCTGTCATAAACAGAAATGAAATGACATAGCAGATTAATTATCAAATTTAAGAAACTACTTAGCTTTTTGGGTTTACATTACATTAGTTGCTAGGCAACGTGAGGGAGAGGACGCTGGCGTTGTCTGTTCGCCGCTTCTCCACC
Organism: Pseudorasbora parva; assembly: GCF_024679245.1. Classification (NCBI taxonomy): domain Eukaryota; kingdom Metazoa; phylum Chordata; class Actinopteri; order Cypriniformes; family Gobionidae; genus Pseudorasbora; species Pseudorasbora parva. The sequence goes on along the minus strand of NC_090173.1, from coordinate 10,559,501 downwards.
CACAAATCATGTTAACTTTACTATTAAATTTAGATTTTATTTTATTTTCTTATGTTTGTGACTAGTCTAACAGAGCTACAATTGGGACTGTTGCTGATTGCTGGCAGCCACTGAGAGGACGTTGTTTGCCGTTTTTTTCACCGCTTCTCTTCTGTATTTGTTTGAATTTGTGGTTGGTTTTGGTTTGAAGGACAATTGATGTTGCTCGCTGCGGCTGCTCTCTCTTCTGGGTGTCGGCTGCTCACTGGTGGTCTCCCTCGGGCTTGAACTGCATGGTGGCTGAAGTTTGCACCAGGCTAGCGTCATCAGCGTCCGGCATGATGTTGAGATGTAATTTTTACTTGTTATTCATGTATTGTTATTTTTTCCCTTTGTTGCACTTTGAGATTCTTCGGAATGAAAAGTGCGTTATAAATAAAATCTATTACTATTATTATTATTATTATTATTATTATTAAACTGTCATGTGGTTGGTTTTGACGTGGCTGTCATTAGGCTATTATAATGTCATGATTTTTTTTATAAATTTAATTTGTCATTTACATGTCATTAAGTGTCAATACTCTGTCAAATTATTTTATAACATTGTCATGAATATATTTCTTGACCTAAACTACAGTGGTACAAGTTGAATTTGTCATTAACATGTCATTAAGTGTCAATACTCTGTCAAATTATTTTATAACAGTGTCATGAATATTTAGCTTGACCTGAAATATGGTATCATAGAGGAAATCGTACAGAGTCATTAAAAACTATTAATATAACTCAAAATGATAGAGTGGCATAGACATATACACCTATATAATGATGTCTATGGTGGCACCACTGGTAATGTGTACGCTCAGTCAGGTTAGTTTGTTTAGGTGTTTAATGTCAATTTAGTTTGCAGTAAGTAAAAACAATTCACAACAACGTTATTTTGGGTTTAATATACTTTATTTAAACTTTCGCTCACTCTTTAACGAATAGTTTGTGTTTATTCTTACCATTCCGTTTGTTATGGTGGAGTCTCGTGTGCTGGTGCACCGTCAAAAGGGGTTCGGGCGGAAACGTTGGCCCTATATATAATGTTCCGGCCTAGGCTCTAGCCACAACCATTCCTTATTCAGCCCGGGGTGGGGCTCTAAAGACTATTTCTCTTATTTTTATACATCGGAAGATCATTTATAAAGTGAAGTCATTTGACAAAGTGTTATTTTTCTGTGTTTGTTTATGTGTGTATATTATGTTGATCTATAGATATGTTTATTTTGTGTAATGGCCATTATTTGTGTACGTGTTTTCCCCTTTTTGCGTTAATTGGTGCTGGTCACCTGTGTATAAATTCATGCCTTGTGTTTTTAAGAGTCAGTTCTGTGAGAGGGCAGGTCTTAAAAATTAAATGATTGATTTTATTTCTCAAACTCCTTTTTATATTTTTAAGACATTTGAAATTGTCTATTATCTAACCTTCTGTTGAAGCTGGTGGAGGAAACTTAAAAAATAAAATAAAACATTGTGAACTGAAAAATATTAATGATGCTGTTCTTAAAAAAATAATTTGACAGCGTATCAACACCTAATTGCATTTTAATGACAAATTAAACTTGTGCCACTGAAAAAAATGTATGACATTTATAATGGCCTCAGTCAACATCAAAACCAACCACATAACAGTTTAAGGTTAACCCTATAAGCTAAGTAAGTTTCTTAAATTTGATAATCTGTTATGTCATGTTTATGACAGGTTATGTTGTCTTGGTAATGTCAAGTTGTCATGACAAAGACACTGACAGGTTATGATGTATTGGTTTATGCCAAGTTGTCATAACAAAGACAACTCTGAAATGTCATCATTGCATTAAAAATGACATAATTAAGCGAATGACACTTAATGACAGTTGTCATAAACATGCATAAAAACTCCTTCATATTCATGATACGTGTCATGTCATGATTATGAAGGTGTCATGTCAGTCTTATGCACACCCCTTCAAGTAAAGTGTTACCAAACATTTCAGGAAGGTGGTAAAGCATCTAACGTTAGGTTTCTGTTCCATTGTGCTGCAGGCAGCTCGTATGGGTTGACGTTTTTGATCTCAGCCAGCTTAAATACCTCTGCCTGGCGCTGGTAGTAAGTTACTCCCTGTAAGGGGCCTCCATTTCTTCTAAGTTTTCTTGTAATTTCTCATTTTAAACGCGGTGATGATAATTCCTCAAGCCGTCTTTCCTGCTCCGATCTCTGTATCGCTCTTACAATGTTGCCCCTGGCAACCGATAGTGTAGGATCCCGAAATGGTGGATGGGCTCAGACACCGCCCAATTCGTCACGTAACAGCAAGCTACCATGAAATATGTCCTCATTCTTAATAATTATCCAAAAAAATTACTTTTGCATTTGGGATGGCTATAATATGGTCATATCAATATGACTTTGACCAAGTGTACCTAAAGCCTTTAACTCCTCAATGAATGTTTAGATCTTCTCAAAAATAGTTAAGTAAATGTGACATATGACTCTAAACAAGCATTCAAACTTTTATGGAGATCGGTCTATAGGTGGCGCTATAACTATAAAAGCTTTGATGCGTTTACGATGGTAAATTTCCTGTATTGGTTGTAAATGGTCTTTTGTATCTATTATCGTATAATGTTCAAATGATTTGTTAGATCTGCTCATTCGGACAGGTCAATAATTATCCAAAATGACATTGCATTTGGATGGCTATAATTGGGTCATTTCAATATGTGGCCTTAACCAAGTGTCCCCGAAAGCCTTTAACTTCTCAATGAATGCTCAGATCTTCATTTCATCTGAGATCTCAGTTAATTAATTAATTTAATGCTTAAAGGCCTTAAATACAAAAGACCTTAACAGTTTAAAGGCCTTAAATGCTTGAACACCGCTAAATGTTCCTTGCAGCTTTAATTTTATTTGCCATTTTCAATAAAAAATACTCTCTGTTGCAGTCACATACATGTGTGTGTGTATGAGATAGAAAGTTTGTTCCACTTTGTGTTTATGCTCTAGGACCAGACCTTGATATAAATGTAGACATTTTCTACATTTGTTTTTTGTTTTAACAAACAAAGTGAAAAAATACTTTTTTTACATTTTCCCATTCATTTTCAATGTGGGGTCAATCTGACCCTGAGGGACTTAAACGGTAAAAAATGTTTACACACCTTTAGAACAACCAAATCAAGCCCAGATTTTTTGTGCATGTTTAGATAGATTATTTAGGAAAAGTCCCAGAGTCTCATAGCCCTGAGATGAAGGGAACACTTTTTAAAAATGGAGGTAAAGTCCATCGGGGTCAGCTGGACCCCAAGGGCCGATCAACAGTTAAATGATGTTAGAACTTTATTCAGGAATTTCCCAATAAACATTACTAACAATAGATGCATTTTTTTAAGAATGTAGCCAAATATTTCTAATTACGATCAGTAACAATACATATCAAATGCAAATAACAATCAGACAAAATAAAGGAACATAAATTATAAAGTAGATGGAGCATTGTTTGAAATTGCACGAGAAGTCATGTATGTCAGGTGGTTCAACACGCTAGACTGTCTAAAGGGAATGCACGTGACGTCACCGTCAGCTGGAGCGACTGCGATTACGCCCCACTGAGTGGCAGAAAGACTAAGAGGTAGCTTTGGTGTACAGCGCGAATGCAGCGGAAAACACACAAAACCAGGCCCGGTGCCAGAAGGGGGGTAGGGGGAGGCTTGTCCACGGACCGCATGGACATCGCTGCTCCGGACTATAGATGGACTTGATAATAGCGTGTAATTTTCTCACTTGACCCACTGCCACCTGCTGCTGCTTCAGCTTTTAGAGTGAAACGCTGCCCATAACTGCTTGTCTGGGATCTGTAATCCTCTGTAAGAATTTGTAATAATTGCATATTATTAGCGAAAAGGAGCTAGCAAAAGATCGAGTGTGTATCTGTGTTTGCACTCGTCAAATGATTACATTTCCAACGTGTTTTCGCTCGGGGAGTAATGTACCCAATCACAGACATGTTTTTGGACTTCTACAACAGAATTGGCCAATCACAGGTGTTGAATTTGGAATCACTCACCGCTCAAGTGTTTGTCCAGGCGCTGAGTTCAGTTAACACACGCGTCAATCCTCTGTAAGTGCAGACATTGTGAAAATAGGAGATTCATTGTACAGTATACCAACGTCACTACGGAACTTTGTGAGATTGCGTTTATTGAATGAGTGACAGCTTTTAGTGAATATAAAGTATATTACCGCCACTACACGCTTCAAAACACGGACCCATCCACATATACATGCGGGGTTCACTCGAAAAATGTGATGAATGACAGTTATAAACATTCATGTCGAAATCAGGCTCCTAAAAATGTCAGGAAATCACGTGTCCTGGTTGCATATCATTATCCATGGATCACTGAATCTTTGGTAAGTTGTAAGGATTGTTTGCTCTACTTGTGTTTTCCTCCACTAACTCCAGTCACGCAGCAGCTCTTCTGCCACTCAGCCCCGGCTGAGGGGGTGTGCTACGGCGGGAAAGTGACGTCGATGCATTCCCTCTATAGGATACACCTGTGTTTTCTCTAATGAAGAAGCATCAATTAAACTACTGAGAAGTATGTATTGCTAAACTGTTTACCAATCAGTGGCCAATTTCAAACTTCAATAGTTGTTTTTCAACCATTTTTCAACAGACTTGCTTAACTCATGAAGGGCCATCCCTAAATCAGGGAAAGCGATTAAAATGCCCATTGTGGTTTGAAAACACCTCACTGATCAGGAAACACCCACTAGTGTTCTGCACAGATACACACCTGCATGATCTTGTGCTCATCAACTACAAATCGCTGTTAGTTCAACATCACTGTCTCCACTCGTGTGTGCTGTTGACTTTCATCAAAGTTTCAACTGATCCAACACACTTTAAACACTGAAATGTCAATCTCAACCAAAATGATGGTTTGGGTCAAAACTCAACCTTTTATCAATGTTTCCATGCTGTCTAGGGAGAGTCGTTTATAGAGCTGGCTTCCTGGCTGATTTATAGTAGGCCTTCAAGGCATATGGCCTCTATGTATATGCATACGTATAAGCAAGCAGGTTGTTGGGTGAGTTGTTCTCAGTGTTTTAGCCTCTGATGGATCGAACCTCTCTGGTAGGCTTAGGGGTTGACACAGTGTCTCTCTTGGATATGGCAGGCTAGGGTCCCTAGGGCCTGAGCCATACTCCCTTAAAGGAACCCGTCTTTAAGCCTTTGAGCTGTGCCCTGGGTGGAGTCCTTCCTTGTTTGGAATTAGGAAGGCACTTCTTCAATGAGGCATGAAGCTTGGGCAGTGGCCATAGGGAGTGGTGTCAATGATAGCATAACCTTTGGAAGATTTAACCTTGGTATTTCATTCCATGAAGTAAAAAATTTAGTGATTGTCACAGCCAATGTTGACTGTGCATCTCCTCAGCATGGCAGCGTGGATGCAGTGCAAGTTCCCTTTCAAAAGGGAATGTCTCGGGTTACGAGTATTTTCCTGAGAACAGCGAAGGACACATTGTGTATCGTCGCCATGCTTCAGGGCTGCCTGTATGGTCCCTTCAGACGAAGAAATGGATGACATGTTCTCTAGGCACCCCTTTTATACTTCCGAGTCGCACTAGTAGTGACCTCATGGCTGTCACCGGCCAATACAATTGTCGTGATTTTACAGTGCTTCAGTCATCAGTCACGCTGTGGCATCCCCCAAAGTGTCTCTGGATGCAGTGTCTCATTTACCTGTTCTCAGGGAACCAGGGTTTCAGTTGTAACCTGGGACGTTATCTTTGTGAGAATCCCAAGTCTTATTTTGGGGTGAAACATGACAGTATACTCAATTCATTGTCATACTTCAGTGTGTCAGATAACTTTGCTTTTGATAAAAAAGCAGGCATGCTTGTGCATGGCAGAGTGTTTCCACTGTCACTTACGGGGCTTGATCAAGCCTCGTCGAGGCCCACTGAATACCTTGTTCCAAACGGCCATCTCGATCTAGGGGAGTGGTTACGAACAAAGGTGGAGTTTATCTGAGTTTGGAGATGGCAGCTTCCGGTGTTCTGACAATTTTTGCTACCCGCTCAGATTTTGCAACCTCCCATTATAACAGTAGGTAGCACAATTCGACAGCTAATTGTTTCAGGCATTATTAACATCCATACCTACCCCTACCCTGAACCTACCCTTAAAACATGAAAATATAGTGTTAGTAGCACAATCTTAAAGGTAGCGTTATTTGACAGAACACCCGGAGCCACAGAAGATTTCAAACACCAGCTAACATCAGTATTAAAGACTTTTAAGATCCAACTTCTGCATCAAACTTCTGTTTGAGATCCAATGTGGATTCTGAAGACCATAAGTAGTGATGGAAAACATTCTTTGCGATAACCATTACTATAGTAAAGATGGTAAATACGACTGTTACATGTTAAAACGTGTCTAAATAGCATTTAAAAAATATATATAAATAAAATTATGCTTGCTGATTAAATTGAGAATCACATTCCAACATGTCATAATGGCAAAATTATAAACCAATAAATAATTTCAATAAATAAATAAAAAATAATTTTCACCTTGACGATAACATTCTCTTACCCAGTGCATATGTGTATGACGCCAAAGGTTTCTTATTGAAATGAATGGAGCACCCAGCACGTCGAAAAATTACGCCAAGGGGCACCTTGAGCGTCTTCATTGTGATGCAGAAGGCACTTGACCATGCTTCGGATTTTGACGCCTTGGGAGTGAGAATGGGTTGGTAATTCGGTCCTCTTTCATTGTAATTCAATTCCTGGTTGAGTTATTTGATCAGAAACTGTCTTACCCTGTCTTACTGAATATCATGTGTGTTAAATGTTTATTGTGAAATTGTATTATGGCCATCTTGGCCAGGACTCCCTGGAAGAAGAGATTTCTTTTAATCTAAATGGGACCTTCCTGGAAAAACAAGGAATGCTGCAGGTTCGGTCTTTTCAGCTGGGCAATGGGATTTTATTCCAATTCCTCTTTATCTGATGGACTTCTCATCATAATTTCGAATTTAGGTTAGAATGCCAATTGGTTATTTCGTCATTTATGTTTAATAGTATAACCACACATTTAATTATTCTGTTTAACCCTTTGTTGAAATTATACCCGTTCGTAACCTGAATAATTCCAGAGCAAGTCAGAAGCAATCAAAGTGTAACAATTTATTAACAGTCAGGTAAATGTACAATGCCAATTACATAATCAATTCCAAGGTAGCCTAATCCATACATAACATCAAATACTCTGAAGTAAAGAATGATATACCTGACTTCTGAAAATTACATAATGCTGGCTATCTTGAGACATCCAGCATTACGGGCTGACCTGAATACAAGATCGAGCCATGAACTCTTTGCAACATTCCTTTAAATACCCAGATAGTTCAATAGGTTTGACCAAATGGTGATTACTGTGATTATAATTAGATCAATCAGAATTTGTGTTTAAATGGGTATTCATTACATACAGGAGGCATCCTGTCTTATAGATCTGTGGTAGGTCACCTTCTTACTGGCACACAATATTGTCTTAACTAATTAAAACTTCTTGGTGGTTTGTATTATAGCTGGGAAATTGAGACCACTTTACCAGATGCACTGAGACATTTCAAATGATACCAAACATTTAGTTTTTCATTGTCACTTAACGTTATATATCTTTTGTATGGGTTTTCCTGGAAGGAGAGAAAAGGCAAGTATAGGTGGTGATATCCAGAGTGTGAAGGTAAAGAGTGAATCAATATGGTATCGAAGTGGAGTATTCAGATGTTAAGAGAGTTCTTTGTTTCTCAGTCCAGACCTCTTGGCACCAGCCTTACACCATAAATAAAGATGATCAGATAATACAAATTTTAATCGTAAAGAAAAATGATTGACATAAATGACCAAAAGTAGTTATTTGATATTAATGGATTTTCACCAACAATATTTGTTGGCACAGATCAGACCTTCTGAATTAATTTTTTTAAATACATTGTGGGTATTTTTTTTGATGTTGATACATAGACATACAGTGCCCTCCACAATCAGTTTAGTTTAGTTTAGTTTATTTATTTATTTAACAGGGACCATACACAACCCAAATGTTGTGCCAGAGTTAGCTAAAATAGCTAATTTTTTTTATATAGCTAAAATAATCATTGGCACCCCTGATGTTAATACTTTGTTCCACCCCCTTTTGCCAACAAGACAGCACTTAATCTCCTCCTATAACATTTCACAAAATTGGAGAACACAGAGAGAAGGATCTTTGACCATTCTTCTTTGCACAGACTTTCTAGATCATCCAGTGTCCTGGGTCCTTTCTTATGCACTCTCCTCTTTAGCTCGCCCCACAGTTTTCAATTGGGTTGAGGTCTGGGGACTGAGATGGCCATGGGATGACCTTGAGTTTGTGACTGCTGCACCATTTTTGTGTAGATGTTGCCACGTTTTGGATCATTATCCTGCTAAAAGACCCAATGACGTCCCATCTTCAGCTTTCTGGCAGAGGCCATCAGGTTTTTATTTAAAATGCCCTGGTAGTTCAAAGCGTTCATAATGCCATGCACCCTAACAAGGTTCCCAGGGCCTTTAGAAGAGATACAGGCCCACAGCATCACAGATGCTCCATCATACTTCCCGTGGGGGAGGTGCTTTTCGGAATACTCATCTTTTGTTTTACGCCTGACCCACTTAGAGTGTCTGTTGCCAAAAAGCTCAATCTTAGTCTCATCTGACCAAAGCACTAAATCCCAGTTGAAGTCCCAGTACCGCTTAGCAAACTCCAGATGTTTACATTTGTGAGTGTTAGTGAGAAAAGGCTTTTTCCTTACATGCCTCCCAAACAGCTTGTTGGCATGTAGAGAGCATCTGATGATTGTTTGTGAGACTTTGACCCAAAGAAGCCACTCGTTGATGCAATTCTGAGACAGTGAGCTTAGGACATTTACTTTTTTACCATCCTCCTCACTGTGCGTTGTGGCAAGATAAACTTGGGACCTCTTCCAGGCTTGTTTGTCACTTTTCCAGTGGTTTTAAACTTCTTAAATGATTCCTCTTACTGTAGATACGGGCAAGTTAAGGTGAGTGGCTATTTTCTTGTAGCCATTGCCTGACGTGCCTCTGTGTCACATCATATTTATACCCCAGGGATACAGGAAGTCATGAATTACTAATTAAACATGACATCATGACTTTGCGTAAACAAACATGCCACTTTCTAAAGGCAAGTGGCGTGTTATCTATATGCATTTTGAACTATCCGCGTGTATGTCTACGCCGTGTGATTCCGCGTGTATGTCTATGCCTAAACGAACCATCATCTCCGCGTCTATGTCTACACCGTGTGATTCGGCGTGTATGTCTACGCCGTATGAATCCGCGTGTATGTCTACGCCTAAACGAACCATCATCTCCGCGTGTATGTCTACGCCTAAACAAACCATCATCTCCGTGTGTATGTCTACGCCTAAAAGAACCATCATCTCCGCGTGTATGTCTACGCCTAAATGATCCAACATCTCCGCGTGTATGTCTACGCCTAAACGAACCATCATCTCCGCGTGTATGTCTACGCCTAAACGAACCATCATCTCAGTGTGTATGTCTACGCCTAAACGATCCATCATCTCCGCGTGTGTCTACGCCTAAACGATCCATCATCTCCGCGTGTATATCTACGCCTAAACGATCCATCATCTCCGCGTGTATATCTACGCCTAAACGAACCATCATCTCCGTGTGTATGTCTACGCCTAAACGATCCATCATCTCCGCGTGAATGTCTACGCCTAAACGATCCATCATCTCCGCGTGTATGTCTACGCCTAAACGATCCATCATCTCCGCGTGTATGAGTAGTAATAGAATACAGCTTATGACAAAATGATTTATGGCATTGACCTTTTGACCTTTTGACCGATTGAACTTCCGGGGTCACGGTCATGGAGGGGTTTCCGGTATGATTTATGACGTGACCTTTTGACCTTCCGGGGGGTTATGGGGATTACGGGTATAATTTATGACGTGCCCTTTGACCTTCCGGGGTTCATGGGGATTACCGGTGTAATTTATGATGTTTTATCCTTTGAAGTGGGTATGATATATTTGTGACAGAAAGTTTTATCCTTTGAAGAGGGTATGATATATATTTGTGACGGAAAGTTTTATCCTTTGAAGAGGGTATGATATATATTTGTGACGGAAAGTTTTATCCTTTGAAGTTCGGGCTATCAGGACCCTCCTCCTCCTCATTCCATATTATCATGCTGTACTGTGAAAAAACTGTCAAGTGTATCTCTCACAAGCATTCTCTTCTTTTCAAATAATATAAACGAAAATCTACCCCGCAAAAGTTGAATGTTTATAAAATAGTTTAATAAAAACTATATTTAAAAAACCATTTCAGTTTTAAATAAAATGGAGTCACAAAAAATTGCAAATTGTATCAAAAAGTGTTTATAGATTCGAAGTAAAAAACACACTGCTTATAAAAAAAATACAATGTATGAAACGGTTCACACAAAATCATTTAGAGATATTATTTAGCAATATTTAGACAGTCTGCATCTAACATTCCACATCTTTTAAAAACAAAGTTCCCATACCATGTAGGCATTCTATTTCCTGAATGTCTCCCGAAGCAGCCTCTCTTACCCATGGGCTGGGGTGTGTGGGTGTGTATTCCTGACACCTTGTTGTTTTTAATATCTATACCGCTTCAGATCTCGCCTAATATATGCCACTATTCGTCCCTTTTGTAACGCACCTCATCCGTGGGAGTTGGGCTATAGGGCCTCACAGGTCACGACACGCATTAAATGTTTATAGAGTTGAAGAAAAAACACGCTGCTTATGAAGCAACGCAATGTATGAAACGGGTTCACAAAAATCATCTAAAGATATTATTTAGTAATATCATAATCATAATATTTAGAGAGTCTGCATCTAACTTTCCACATCTTTTAAAAAATAATTAAATAATACATTAATTAATATAATTTATAAGCTGTTTTGCTCATGGGTCAAATTTTGATCAGGGGAATACCTGAAACGCACACGCACACAAACGGTCTGCGTCATCGGGACCGTAAATAAGTCCAGCTCCGACTTGATGCATTCTCCCAACATGCGATGCAGTAACGCCATGTTAGAATATGAATTTTGAGTAAACAGTGTATATATGTACCGCATGATTGTTACATGCCTGATGTGATACTTAAAAAAGACCTAGGCCTATTCCAACATCACAGAGAAAGTATTTTTTCTAATAGTTTGTCAAAAGAGAAAATAATCTTGTTTAGTTGTATTTTAAAACATTGCTTTTTCTTAAAATCAAATGTATTTGGTAGCGCGATTGTCTTGTTTCACAATGTATTGACTACATTTTTATCAGGCTAGTAAAAGTAGCATGAAACTTTGCAGAAATAGGAAAAGTACATTTTATAAAACAAAACGTACCAATTAACGGCTTTGTGTCAGAACACAACGGATATGTAGATGCATTTGGTAAACTTTTTCTTCAAATTTTAAACTAGTGTCATACAGTGTTTTATTTTGCTATCTTACATATGTAGTGTATCTTACAGTTGTGTGGATTGCAGCAAACATTATTGTCAACTAGGAGTTTAATTGATATTGAAACTTTGTAGAACTAAGAAAAGTATGTACCATCTTTAAATGTAAGTTTAATTGTAAGGTTTTTATGCACAATTTTAAATGTTAAAGATTCACTCTGTGCTGTTTTGGTGAATAACAACTGAAAAGAATGACTACCTTGCAGGGTCTGCAAAATCGTTGGGGTCAAAGGGCAATCTCCCTGCTAGCGTCATCCGCTCTCTCCAAAGTCTGTTCATGCTGTCCAACAGACAAACTGTCTCAACAACATACATGAGCATTACATTTTCAAAATTCTATGCATTTTGAGTAGATAACTGATAGTATATTTTATGTAAAGGGTATGTTTCCACACTGATGAAGACCAGAAGACGCAAGAAAATAAAAATCATATGCGACTTACAATCCTAGATCATGGCTACCATAAAATGTTTGACTATTGTAGTAGTAGTAGTATAAGATATGACCGGTTATTATTTAAAGATCGTGCTTAGACATAAGACGAGTAAAATTAAACGTTACTTATGCAGTGTCTTTGACCACAGATGACAAACTTTGTCGATGTGTTTCATAGCATGGGGTTCATACAAGGTTAATCGTTTAAGACCTGCTTTGAATATTTGTAGAAATAAGATCTAAGATTTTACATTTTAAACAAGCTAAAGTTTTTGAACAGACGATTTTGGTAAGAATATACTTCAGGTTGAATTTAAGGAAAATCATTCCTACAATGTGGCATCAGATCTTATACGGATGTCTTATAGCAAGATAAAGAACATATGACTTTATTTAAACTTTAAAGATTGGCTTTAGATCTCATTTAAACTTTAAAGATTATACTTTGAAAGAAAATTAGTACAAACAAAATATTGGCTCTGGAAAGGCATTGGCAGACAAACTTATCATGTGCTGTGACGTGATGTACAGAGTCTCAGCTCTAACCCCTCCCGTCCAAGGGGGGTCTGAAGCATAAGCTTTATAGTGGAGTACTCTTGGAGGATCGGAGGGTGTTTTGGCTTAAACTATTTGCTTTTTATCTTCTTCAACTCTCTAAAAATGAAAGGTATTTTTATATTTACTTATTTTTTATATTTATTATTATATTTTGCTAAAACTATAACTAAAAGTGTTCAAATAATTTTAGTAAGCTATTTGTTATTATTCATTTAAAATAGAGAAAAGGTAATTTTATAGAACCAATTACCGTGTTTGTGTGCGTGTGCGTTTCAGGTATTCCCCTGATCAAAATTTGACCCATGAGCAAAATAGCTTATAAATTATATTAATTAATGTATTATTTAATTATTTTTTAAAAGATGTGGAAAGTTAGATGCAGACTCTCTAAATATTATGATTATGATATTACTAAATAATATCTTTAGATGATTTTTGTGAACCCGTTTCATACATTGCGTTGCTTCATAAGCAGCGTGTTTTTTCTTCAACTCTATAAACATTTAATGCGTGTCGTGACCTGTGAGGCCCTATAGCCCAACTCCCACGGATGAGGTGCGTTACAAAAGGGACGAATAGTGGCATATATTAGGCGAGATCTGAAGCGGTATAGATATTAAAAACAACAAGGTGTCAGGAATACACACCCACACACCCCAGCCCATGGGTAAGAGAGGCTGCTTCGGGAGACATTCAGGAAATAGAATGCCTACATGGTATGGGAACTTTGTTTTTAAAAGATGTGGAATGTTAGATGCAGACTGTCTAAATATTGCTAAATAATATCTCTAAATGATTTTGTGTGAACCGTTTCATACATTGTATTTTTTTTTATAAGCAGTGTGTTTTTTACTTCGAATCTATAAACACTTTTTGATACAATTTGCAATTTTTTGTGACTCCATTTTATTTAAAACTGAAATGGTTTTTTAAATATAGTTTTTATTAAACTATTTTATAAACATTCAACTTTTGCGGGGTAGATTTTCGTTTATATTATTTGAAAAGAAGAGAATGCTTGTGAGAGATACACTTGACAGTTTTTTCACAGTACAGCATGATAATATGGAATGAGGAGGAGGAGGGTCCTGATAGCCCGAACTTCAAAGGATAAAACTTTCCGTCACAAATATATATCATACCCTCTTCAAAGGATAAAAACTTTCCGTCACAAATATATATCATACCCTCTTCAAAGGATAAAAACTTTCTGTCACAAATATATCATACCCACTTCAAAGGATAAAACATCATAAATTACACCGGTAATCCCCATGAACCCCGGAAGGTCAAAGGGCACGTCATAAATTATACCCGTAATCCCCATAACCCCCCCGGAAGGTCAAAAGGTCATGTCATAAATCATACCGGAAACCCCTCCATGACCGTGACCCCGGAAGTTCAATCGGTCAAAAGGTCAAAAGGTCAAAGCCATAAATCATTTTGCCATAAGCTGTATTCTATTACTACTTGTATGTCTACGCCTAAACGATCCATCATCTCTGCGTGTATGTCTACGCCGTATGAATCCGCGTGTATGTCTACACCTAAAGGAACCATCATCTCCGCGTGTATGAATCCGCGTGTATGTCTACGCCGTGTGATTCCGCGTGTATGTCTACGCCTAAACAAACCATCATCTCCGTGTGTATGCACAGCAAAATCTCCAGTGTCAAAATCTTGGTGTTAAGGACTCTTAGAGTAAAGAGTTAATTTTCTGGTGTTGAATTAACACTGCTAGTGTAAACCGCACTCTCTGGCTGGTGAACATATTCAGAGTTAAATATCAATAACACTGACAGAGAGTATAGTGACATCCGGGACATTTCGGCAGCGGAACAAGCTCGGACTTTTCTCACAGACGCCATTTTCTTTGCCTCGCGATGCGTAACATCAAGGAGGGGAAACGCTGATATTGCGTGTTTCATCCTATGGTTCCATCTCATTTACGTAACCATTTTATAGCATTATATTGTTTTATAACTAGTTATGTGCTGTGCACGGTTAAACAGCTCTCATAGAGGCATTTTCGTTGACGTGATTCGGACGGAGCAGACCAGGCGGGTGCTTTTTCACAGGGAAACGCCATAAGTAAGTGTTTTAGCTCATTTACAATATGTATTTTATAAAATGTTTATTTAACGCAATATTTAAATGCTCTGCACGCTTAAACGAAACAACCTTTCTCACATGCGGCATTTTCTTTGACACTTGAGTGGTGACATGAAACTGACGACGAGGAGGCGGGTGCATGCCTCTTGCACGTTATAAGGGAAACAACGAAAGTAAGTGTTTAGCCTAATTTGCAACGTGTTTTTTAATGACGTCGTTTAATGAAATCTAACGCTTTTATAACGCGCCTAAACCTTTCTTACAGACTAGGCTTCTGACGCAGTTGAGACACGGAGTGTGCTTTTAACAGAAAAAACACCTAAAGTAAGTGTTCTACACATATTATAATCTGTATAATTGCTGTATAATTATGTATTTATGTCTTGGAAAAACACATTCAGTAGCTACTGCTGCTTAAAAGGCAGTGGCCTCACTGGTGAAGCAGCATCAAACGGGGGTTTCTAACATGCTTTCTCTTCCCCGTTATAGTTCATTCACCGAACTGTAATCTTATTGCACTACTTAATCTTTGTGTATGGTTTTTATTGGGTAGAATTCCAGATTCAAAGACTCATATTGCTAACAAAGACAAAAATCAAGTGACAAAGTTTTAGGCAGGATTGTTTTATGAACTTCTAAAAATGTTGACCTAATTTGCTTTTGACCTGTCTCTGTCTTAAGAAGCATCATGTTCATCAGCTGCATCAACATTGATTTTTGACCACCCCCCTGGACTGAAACCAAGGCTGACAGATGACCATGCTTTCTGTTCTGCAGCAAAAAGGTATGTTTAAGGTATAGAAAACTGTAGTGCTTTTCTTGGCAGATTATTGGTAAATATCTTTAAGCACAGATATTGATCAATAATATTTACCAATACTTTTAGAATGGGTAAGTCATTCTTTCAGACTAAATATTTATGCAAAATGTAGGCTAATTATCACTAACTTTTGGTTAACGTTTGGATATGCCTTCATGTTTAAATGTATTGTTTTTGCCGTTTGTGTTTTTAGGAGAATTTCTATGATGCATCAAGTAAAGGGTACCTGGCTTGGTGTTTGAAGGCTGTACAGACTAGAACCTGTTTGGAGATGGTAAGATTTAACATATAACTTGAGAGAATCATGGCCACAAACATCACATTTGTTGGTATTTGGCTAATAGAATTGAGTCAAACTAATTGTTTTCATGATTTGACAGGTATATATTTTCTGTTTGATTTTAGACTCAACAGATTGGGAAATCACCTGCCCCCAACATCACAAAGTCAGGAAGAAGGGAACAAAAATCATTCCAGCAGATCAATCAATCAATCAATCAATCAATCAACTTTATTTATATAGCGCTTTTACAATCACGATTGTGTAAAAGCAGCTTCACAGTGTCAAACAGGATAATATTGCAACAAAATTAGATTTGGCTGTACAGTCGTTCTGGAGAAAACAGTGATGTTATCAGCTTATTTTAATTGATCATATAGCGACAATGTTGGCAGATCAGTATTGTAGTTTATAGAATTAAATAAGACCTAATTCATACATTTTATTTGTATAATAAGTTGAATAACTTTAATCATATTTTTAGTGTCCCCAACTGAGCAAGCCAAGCCAAAGGCGACAGTGGCAAGGAACCAAAACTCCATCAGGGCATGATGGAGAAAAATAAACCTTGGGAGAAACCAGACTCAGTCGGGGTGCCAGTTCTCCTCTGGCCTATTAACACACCGTGTAAGATTATTATTCTGGCAACCTTACAGGTCAGAAATCATATTAGATTGGAATATTCAAAATTTCAGGGTATCACGCAAGAGACGGATTTATTTAGGATGGGGCATCGATTACACAAGAGTATGAATACATGAAAGATCGGAATTATTGCGCCGAAGACGGGTTTTGAGCATGTCGTGCCAGTGAGGCAAATTCGGAGGAGACACCATTTGACACGGCTCAGCAGACACTCCAGGATGCGTTGGTCATGTCCAGGCAGGTCCACCATCCGATCCGGACACGGCCCAGATCCAGGATAAACCTCGGGATAAACAGAGAGACAACATTAGTGTAGATGCCACTCTTTTTATGATGTAACGAGTACATCAGGTGTTATGGGAAGTGTTCCCGGTTCCGGCTGACCTAGTTAATGCAGCCTAACAATCAGTCAATTGATTTGAATAATGAAAGTAAAATGTTCTATGTGTATGCCATAGTAAAGAGATGTGTTTTTAGTCTAGATTTAAACTGACAGAGTGTGTCTGCTTCCCGAACAATGCTAGGAAGACTATTCCACAGTTTAGGAGCTAAATAGGAAAAGGATCGACCGCCTGCAGTTGATTTAGATATTCTAGGTATTATCAACAGGCCAGAGTTTTGAGCCCACAATAGATGTGATGGAGTATAATGTGTTAAGAGCTCGCTTAAGTACCGGGGAGCTAAACTATTTAGTGCTTTGTAAGTAATAAGCAAAATTTTAAAATGTATGCAATGTTCAATAGGGAGCCAGTGCAGTGTTGACAGAACTGGACTAATATGACCATACTTCCTGGTTCTAGTAAGAACTCGAGCTGCTGCGTTTTGGACCAGCTGGAGTTTGTTTATTAAGTGAGCAGAGCAACCACCCAGTAGAGCATTACAATAATCTAGCCTTGAGCTCATGAACGCATGTACACTGTAAAACCCAACAAGTTACGGTAACTCAAACCATTTGAGGAAACCGATTGCTTCAAACCAATTAAGTTTTAAAACCATTAAGTATGAGTACTGAAAACTCATATACATTGAGTTAAATTAACTTATATTTTAGTGTTGTTTTAGTGTTAAAACTTATATTTAAGTGTTGTGTTGTTCAATTATTAAGAGTAAACTGAACTTAAAGATTTTAAGTTAATTTTATTAATTCAGTTTGAATTCAGGTAACAAATCTAACTAAGTCTTAACAACTACATGGTTACTTAAATGGTTTTAAGAAACAGATTGCGGCAAATGGTTTAAGTTCATCAAACTCAAAGTGATTAAGTTACATAAGACTAAGCACAAGCTAACATTTGGTACAAAATGAAGACAGAACAGGAGGGTATTTTTAAGTAATTTATTGAAATATAACATTTACATCATAAATACATTATGCCATAATTATCTTTTCAGACTTTTTCACCAAATAAAACAGCACAAACATGTTTTAAAAAGTCATAACATTTAAATAACAAAACATATAAAATAAAAATGTTTTTATGTAAAAAGGTACGTTTCCTCAAAAAGCAAAAACACTGTATGATCTTTAATGTACTCTAAGTGTTGCACTGACCGAAGACTTGGCAGACATCACCACCTCATCTTTAAAGACAATCAAAGCATCCCTTGGGTTTAAAGGTAACGTTCCCTCTTCCTCCTCGACAGTAAGGATGGTGACTGTTGGCTTCTGCACCTGGTCAAGCTTCTTTTTCTATATGCATTGGAAAAAAATATGTTAGTTTATGTCACCACATAACAAATAACCCTTGTCAGGGCAGACACCATATTTAAATTTTCATAAATAAAAATAACGTTGTTATAAGGAACGGATTATTGTTGATTTAATTGGGCGTGTGCTTATTTAAAACCCTGTAGTTCAATTTTGTAAAGAAGTTAAGTTGTTTGTCAGCAAGGTTTAATTGGGGAAAGCTTTTCACCGGGGGGTATCAGCTGAATGTTCTAGACCTTGAATTGAATGACGAATTGAATTGAAGCAATAATGCGCACATTGCAAAACATTTGTTTTTCATGTCAGTATGTCATAAATAGAAAGAGGGAACAGTTTACTGTCGAAGATTTGTCGCTCACATCACACCGCATCCATTGTAGACAACATAACGGATTATAGGGGGCTCTTTTGTCCTGTCGCGCTGCTCACATCTGGTGTAGACCAGGTGAAACTAGACAGATTTGATTAACAAATTTTAAATGGATAATGGCAAGACATCCTTGGTGTAAATTACGTTCTTTTTTCAGATGAATACAATCAGAGCTGTATTAATAAATGTCCTGGTTAATCCGAGCATTATAATGGCAGTAAATGGCTGCCCAAAATTTGAAGCCAAAAAAGTGCATCTATTCATTATAAAAGTAATCCACATGGCTCTGGGGGGTTAATAAAGGACTTCTGAAGTGAATCGATGGGTTTGTGTAAAAAAAAAAAAACATATTTAACGCGTTATAAAGAAAATAACTAGTTCCCGGCGCAACTATGACGTGGACATAGCGTAAAAAAGCATAAATGCCACGGCGTTGGCGGCGGACGCAGCGTAAAAAACATAAATGATGCGACGATGACGTCCGGCGTTGCACAAGCGTTTTGGATC